>NW_018432374.1:0-261 GCF_002113885.1 Mizuhopecten yessoensis
TGTGTCTCCCTAGTGTTGGTTTAGACGGGTTTCACTGTATACACGTAGTGTAACCTGTGTCTCCCTAGTGCTGGTTTAGACAGGGTTCTCTGTATATACGTATTGTTACCTATGTCTCCCTAGTGTTGGTTTAGACAGGTTTCACTGTGTATGCGTAGTATAACCTATGTGTCTCCCTAGTGCTGGTTTCAACAGGTTTCACTGTATACTCCGTAGTGTAACATGTGTGACTCCCTAATGTTGGTTTAGACAGGTTTCACT
>NW_018432375.1:0-261 GCF_002113885.1 Mizuhopecten yessoensis
TAATCATATGATAATTGGAAACTTGAATTTCATATTAAAGATGTCGATAAAATTGATATAACTTTTTATTACATCATGCACTGTGTTATCCAGTGATCATCCCATGCCATATAGTTTGCGTATTAGCCAATGTAATATACCTTTTAGCCCTGTGATTCGTTGTAAGTTTCCATTGTTTCAATTGTGACGTCACACTTAGGACAAGTACAGGACGTCACAGACTAACGCACTGGAGTCAAAATGGCGGTGTTTTACATTTCA
>NW_018432376.1:0-261 GCF_002113885.1 Mizuhopecten yessoensis
CACCAAAATGTTGCTCAACAAGTGGTTTTCTCCATCAGAAAGTCAAAAGAGGTATTTCGTCGGTAAACACTTGAAGGCAATATCTAAAATACTGCAAAGCAATTAAAACCACCAAACAGTATTGAAAGGTTACCACGTGATCTTGAGCATCACTATAACCATTTCAAAGCAACAGAACTACAAGCATGGCCATTATATTATGCCATCCCATGCCTGGATGGATTCCTGGAGGAAGAGTACATGAGAAGCCTGGCCAGTTTT
>NW_018432377.1:0-261 GCF_002113885.1 Mizuhopecten yessoensis
GTTTCACTTTTCAGTTGTAGCTTTATCAAATAAAGTTGTACTTTTTTTAAATTATGAAGATTGGTGACTAACTCAATTTGAGTTTAAGTGTAGGTTTAGAGTACTAATTGCGGTTAAAAGTTTGCATTCAATCCAGGGAATAAAGAAACATTTCATTCAATGAATAAGAACCGTTTCGGGATATGTATGTCATTATTCAGCAATGTAAAGGTAAGACTTTTTAGGTCACCTGAGCTTTAGCTGAAGTGACCTATTGCTATC
>NW_018432378.1:0-261 GCF_002113885.1 Mizuhopecten yessoensis
ATAGTGGTGCCCCCTGTAGTGTGTAGTGATAGTGGTGCCTCCTGTAGTGTGGGGTGATAGTGGTGCCCCCTGTAGTGTGGGGTGAGAGTGGTGCCCCTTGTAGTTTGGGGTGATAGTAATGCCCTCTGTAGTGTGGGTGATAGTGGTCCCCCCTGTAGTGTGGGTGATATAATGTTCCCTGTAGTGTGTGGTGATAGTAATGCCCCCTGTAGTGTGTAATGATAGTGGTGCCCCCTGTAGTGTGTAGTGATAGTGGTGCCC
>NW_018432379.1:0-261 GCF_002113885.1 Mizuhopecten yessoensis
CATGAGAATACAGTATCTTTAATGAATATTCATCATTTGCCCCGGAAAGTGCCGACGGTCTCCGACTGATCAAGCCTAAACAGTTAGCCCCTCATATTTTACTTCCTTTTTCTGACTGAGTCCCGAACGGTAAAGGCTTATTTGGCAGACGAGCATAAAATCCTAAAGATTACCGAAACAGTTGTGTAAATATAATCAACAAGTAAGTAATATGATTAACCGCCATATGTTGAATGTAAGTTTGTGTTTTTGATTAATGCA
>NW_018432380.1:0-261 GCF_002113885.1 Mizuhopecten yessoensis
TCACTCCAGCTCAACTGAAGTTATCACCTAATAATCTGACCAAAATAGAAAAGTATTCCTTATATTTACAATATTTGTTTGAATAGTTCATAACTATTTTATTCGTTAGTCTGATTAGCCGCCGCAAGTTTCATTTTTAAAACCTATTAATATTTGATCGGTTCAATTAAAATAACAGCCTGGAAATTTACATAGGTTTTGATTGATTCAATCCACATCTACTGTTGATGTCGTCTCACAATTGTCTCATGTTTTCAGAAA
>NW_018432381.1:0-261 GCF_002113885.1 Mizuhopecten yessoensis
AACGAATCATTTCTAACTTTATTTTCCGAGGGGCGAAAGTTAAGTAAAACTTTATTTGTTATTCAAAATTAAGCAGAAATATAAATTAAAGCGGATGCCAGTGCTCAATTTTTGAAAGATTGCACTACAGAGAGTGCAACAGAGAGTATTAACAGCGTGTTAAATTATGACTGAAATAGGCATTCAGGATCATGAACATAGAATTTGAACAAAATCAAATACTCCCTATGGCAGCCCAGTACGTGCAACTTTTCAAACACT
>NW_018432382.1:0-261 GCF_002113885.1 Mizuhopecten yessoensis
GAGATCCCATGTGTTTTATTTTTTTCTTTATTTAATGTTTTATGTTTAATATCACCGTCTTTCACTGAATCACTGATCTAGACATAACCATAATTCACTGAATCACTGAACTAGAGATATGTCAAAGGTCTGGCCACAGTAGTCGGCTCATAAGACAGGCACTGGCAGTGTTCCCACTGCAATTTAGATTAGGGTGGTATAGTTGCTACATTTTCAAGATTCTTTACACCTAGGTACCCTGTTATATAGGGCAATATTTTT
>NW_018432383.1:0-261 GCF_002113885.1 Mizuhopecten yessoensis
ATTCGACACCAATTCAACAACACATATTTATATCAATCAAAGTTTGAACTTTACGCAAAACAAAAACATAAGCTAGAAATTTTAGAAACCAGATAAAACAGGGAAATAGTCACCTTTATCAAGCAACATTAATATCAGCACTACTTCACATAACTTATACAATATTAACATTAGTGCTTAAACCCGTCCTAGACACAATTGGATCATTGGTGTTGACATAAAGACCTCTCATTAACCTACATATTACGTAACAAAAATATC
>NW_018432384.1:0-261 GCF_002113885.1 Mizuhopecten yessoensis
CGTTGTCTACATATTATGGGCCACATAACATCTATGGTCGTATGATAACGTTGTCTACAAAATATGGGCCACATAACATCTATGGTCGTATGACGACGTTGTCTGCAGATTATGGGCCACATAACATCTATAGCCGTATGACGACGTTATCTACAGATAATGGACCACAAAACATATATGGCCGTATGACAACGTTGTCAGCAAAATATGGGCCACACAACATATGTGGCCGTATGACGACGTTGTCTACAGATTATGGGC
>NW_018432385.1:0-261 GCF_002113885.1 Mizuhopecten yessoensis
TTTTCTGCTTGCATGATTGTATGAACACATTAATGTGGGATAATAATGGACAATAAGAATAATACTATGACCTTCGTGTGCCCCTTTAATTTGTGAATGCCGTCACATACCCCCTGCTGTTCAAATGCCAAATTATCAGTTGACAACGCCGTCTCACGACCCTAGCTATTCATTGGCCCAATCGCCGCAGAAGAACGCCGTCACACGACAGTAGCTGTTACGTGGCCCAATTATATGTGGACATCGTCGTCACATGACCCC
>NW_018432386.1:0-261 GCF_002113885.1 Mizuhopecten yessoensis
GTTTTCATATAATACACTACACGGGACAGAGTTGTAAACCAAAATGTACATGTTCAAAGTATTGCTAGTTTCACAAAACCCGAACGTAAAATTGAAGTCCCTCATCCTAAATCATCACCCCGGTGCTCTTAGTTAAGAAGAAGAAGTCATTCAAAATGGTATTCCTGTAACCTTTAAAGTAGTTAAAGGTGGTTTTCATTTGCAAACTTTGTTGAGCTGCTTCCATGGAAGGTACATTGCCAGGACTCTTATGCATTTCAC
>NW_018432387.1:0-261 GCF_002113885.1 Mizuhopecten yessoensis
TACTTCGGAATCTCGTGTGGCTGTAATGGTTCCTTTGGTATCGGTTCTTCGGTACTCCTGACAGATTTTCTGCCCTTTTAGAACAACACCATCTACAAGGGCAAGTCTGTATCGGTAGGTCCATTACTCGGACACTTTGCTGGGCAATTTTATTCTTTCCCCGAGCCTTACGTTAAGTATCACATCACTTTTTATGATCTGGAGTTTACGATTACTGACCGGTATAATTTACATAATTACGTGAACGTACATGTCCATGCC
>NW_018432388.1:0-261 GCF_002113885.1 Mizuhopecten yessoensis
CACAACCACCAGGACTATCACTGGGAGTCTGGGTACACAACCACCCGGATTATCACTGGAGGTCTGGGTACATAACAACCAGGACTATCACTGGGAGTCTGGGTACACAACCTACCAGATTATCACTGGAGGTCTGGGTACACAACTACCAGTACTATCACTGGGAGTCTGGGTATACAACCACCAGGACTATCACTGGGAGTATGGGTACACAGTCACCAGGACTATCACTGGGAGATTGGGTACACAACCACCAGGACT
>NW_018432389.1:0-261 GCF_002113885.1 Mizuhopecten yessoensis
ATGATTACTTTGAATTAATTCTCAATATTATGTTTTTCTGATTTAACACCTGCACGAAGCCATTTTGAAAAAAAACCCCACAATTCTCAGGCACGTTTCGCTACCGTTAGGATTTTCATGTAACACAACAAAAAGTATTAATATGCGACACTTACACCTAGGCCTACACCTAGGTCTATTTCTTTCAGTTATGACCCTATTGCCAAAATAATCTATTGATACAATCAATCTCTGTAGAAGTCTATGTGAACATTAATCATA
>NW_018432390.1:0-261 GCF_002113885.1 Mizuhopecten yessoensis
ACCTGTAGTTTTGGGGATGTGATCAACACCTGTGACAAACTTACCAGTAGTTTTTGGGGAGGTGATCAACACCTGTGACGAACTTACCTGTAGTTTTGCGGGAGGTGATCAACACCAGTGACAAACTTACCTGTTGTTTTGGGGGAGGTGAGTTACACCTGTTAATAACTTACCTGTAGTTTTGGGAAGGTGATCAACACCTGTAAATAACTAACCTGTAGTTTTGGGGAGGTGAGTTACACCTGTAAATAACTTACCTGT
>NW_018432391.1:0-261 GCF_002113885.1 Mizuhopecten yessoensis
GCCGATGGGTGCGCTTCCTAAATGCTGTTTGTGGCATTCGTGAAGTCTGGGTGTAGTCTTTTTTATATTCAAATATACTTAGATTAATCCTAAGCACTCAGGCAGTATTTCGAAAAAGATGGAGCTTACAGATTATTTTCAGGATATATTTCAGGAATTCCTTTTCAATAATTTGTAACTAAATGTCATAATGACTGATTGATTGTATTACAGATTTTATTTACACAATTTCTTTGCAGGATTTTAATTATTTTAGTAAAA
>NW_018432392.1:0-261 GCF_002113885.1 Mizuhopecten yessoensis
AATGCACTTGGTGTGTTTATATATATAAAAGGGCCATGGTTTTTCCTATTTAACCTAAGTAAGATAACAATTAATTGCTCGTGTATAATGTGACCAGACTGAAAAACTGTTGTTTGGGCGTGCTTTAGGCGACAGAAGGCATGCTTTTGTTATATCATTGTTATTAATTGCTTTACGAAAAATCTGGACTATTTCAATGTAGCTGGTCCATAAAGGGGAGGTAAGCTGGATATTAGTATGAGGGAATCAGACGTTGCAGGA
>NW_018432393.1:0-261 GCF_002113885.1 Mizuhopecten yessoensis
TGTGCTGGTAAATATGATGTGATTTGAACCTGAAAGAGTGATATTGACCGAGGCTTCGTATTCACCAGCACAAAAGTCCATAATTGTATAATGTATGATGTATGTGGTATCATGTTTTATGTGTTACAGAAATGTGTGACAGATCCACGGACGAAAGGCATGCCTCTCAGTAGCTTCCTCCTGAAACCAATGCAGAGAATTACCAAGTACCCACTAATGATAGGGAAGGTAGGTATACACAAGCACCACTGATCAGCAGAT
>NW_018432394.1:0-261 GCF_002113885.1 Mizuhopecten yessoensis
AAATGTCAATGACATACGAATACAGGAGTCATTGATTTGAAATTTTGGCACACAACTAAGCAAACATTTTAATTAATGTCTGGAATAGATCTTAGCGATTGAATCACATTTAGCATACATGTATAATCGGGACATCAAGTCTCATTATGCAGTCGGGACATTTTTAATGACTGAATCATTTGACATACAATTGGGAGGTCACAGACGAATAATCACTTAAATGTTGGGACAATTTAAATCCTTGAATTTCACTTGATGTAC
>NW_018432395.1:0-261 GCF_002113885.1 Mizuhopecten yessoensis
CATCCCCCCACCAAACTATCTCCAGCCCCTCTCCGGTCCATACAACTAGCACTCGACTCTCTTTGATACCCATCACTTCTTTCCATCCCCAACCCTCCCGTTCCCACATCAATGTTATAACCCAATTATAACATTAATAAATCGCACTGTACAATAAAAATCATAAAAAGCCGGAAGATGAACAGAACTAAGTGAAAGACAAGATGAGGTTTTTAGGAAAGAGGACATTGGTAAAGTACAGTCAGCCATAAATGGTGTCCC
>NW_018432396.1:0-261 GCF_002113885.1 Mizuhopecten yessoensis
ATTAAGTGTTATATTGTATATGTAGACATATCTAAGTCATTTTACCTTCAGAGCAGTGTGGTCCCATCCATCCACTCTGACATCCAGTGACGTCACATAGTCCGGTATCAGGATCACATCCACCCACACCACAGTGACATATTCCCGAACAGGTAGATCCAAAACGATTTACCGGACATCCTAATGGAAGGATATACACGGCTCATTGTTCAGGTCACTATTAATTCACAGCATAATAATAAAGTAAAAATATTTCGTAAT
>NW_018432397.1:0-261 GCF_002113885.1 Mizuhopecten yessoensis
TCATCATCATCATCATCATCATCATCATCGAAAGTGAAAAAAAACCACTCCGTGCTAATACTCACCGCAAATACACTAGTATTTGCCTGCTGGTATGTCGATGAGTACTTCATCTTTAAAACGACAAAACGAAGTAGGTACCAATTACAAATGTAGTTTGTTTGACAAAAATACCTAGCAAATTCTGGTTTACCACACGTTTAGTGCATACTAAAGTAAGTCTCTGCTACATATGTCGTTTCAACAGGAAAATACTTTTTT
>NW_018432398.1:0-261 GCF_002113885.1 Mizuhopecten yessoensis
TATAACATATCAGTTACTATAACAAGTAGATATAAGATGTCATTTGCTATAACATGTACATATAAGATATCAGTAACGATAACATGAAGATATAGGATGTCATTTACTATAACAAGTAGCTATAAGATATCAGTAACTATAACAGTAAGACATAAGCTGTCAGTAACTATAACAAATAGATATAAGATGTCATTTACTATAACAAGTAGATATAATATGTCAGTAACTATAACATGTAGATATCAGATATCAGTAACTATA
>NW_018432399.1:0-261 GCF_002113885.1 Mizuhopecten yessoensis
GAAAGTTAGCATACATAAAATTGAAGCGAAGTGTCCTTATATGAATAGACATTTTCTAATACATTTCATTTATGTCTTAATAAAAACTTGTTATTTTATGTCTTATTTTGGGTAGAACTGTAAACACCCTCATTATGTTACAGGCTTCAACGTGATGACAGACGACTGGTTCTCCGAGTTTGTTTACGAAATTGTCATTGATAAGAAGCACGTTCCATCTGAAATCCTGGACGTTCTCAACCAAACGCCTGTAGTTCTGCC
>NW_018432400.1:0-261 GCF_002113885.1 Mizuhopecten yessoensis
TTTTTTTTATACTATTTACCGCCTACTTAAGATTTAAGATCATTAAGGGAATATTTGTGCAGATATACACTCAAACTTTAGGTATTTAACTTTTGACAAAATGAAAACCTGAAATGCAAATGAACTTCATATATTCTATTTACAAAACACTACAGGTTATGCACTACTAGAAAGACAACCACTAGTGAAGGTTGCACAATTGTTAGAAATAAGCTTACTACGTATAAAAATGACAAGGTATGAAATGATGACGAAAAACTA
>NW_018432401.1:0-261 GCF_002113885.1 Mizuhopecten yessoensis
AAAAGAAACGTGAATAATTTGTAGTTGATATGATCGGTATCAAAATACAATAATCGTAGCGAGACGATAGATTAAATCTGGGACACTTACGGGAATAATTTATTATAATTTAATGAACTAAATATTAATAACTTTATGTAAAAAGGTATTTCCAAAGATAGATCTTTTAAAAATATTATATTTGAAAAAATATTCCAGTTATGGCTATACAAACATTTCAATAACGATAAAGCTGTTCTTTCTGGAGCAGCGATATAAAGA
>NW_018432402.1:0-261 GCF_002113885.1 Mizuhopecten yessoensis
AACATTAATACAAGTACGATAGTTGGTTTAGATAACAGACAATTTGCAACGTATTAAATTAAAGAGGCTATTTAGTCAAATGACACCCTAAAATCGAGTAGATACTGAACATATATATCTCCTAACGAAAATTTACGTAGTTGATAATGTCATGACCTGAAGCCAGCGCGCCCAGTGTGATCAGTTTTATCATGTGGGAAAGCCGATGCTAAAAAAAGCTACAACCGAAATAGCGCAATATCATGTACAGTTCTAAGCTGT
>NW_018432403.1:0-261 GCF_002113885.1 Mizuhopecten yessoensis
CCATCACAACATCCTCACGGACGCACAACATGGCTTCAGGAAGCGGCGCGTTTCCTAACTATTCAGGACCTAGCAAAATGTGTCGACACCAAGGGTCAAACAGACGTCATTCTCCTAGACTTCTCCAAAGCGTTTGACAAGGTCCCACACGCCAGACTGCTACACAAGCTACAGCACTACAGAGTGAGGGGAAACATACACAGGTGGATAGGAGATTTCCTAAGTGGACGCTCACAACAAGTGGTACTCGATGGCTGCAAG
>NW_018432404.1:0-261 GCF_002113885.1 Mizuhopecten yessoensis
CTTCATGTGTTACCATAACGGCTCGCACTGCTCGGCCGATCGCGTAACAGTTCGTAATGTCGTGTCTCAAAGGAGCAACTCAGATTTGAGAGGGTACTTGCTGTTCCGTCCTGCTTTACTATTGTATAATATAAGACGAGGAGGCAGATTTAACAATAGTAAACAACATTTATTTACACATCACAAGCGAAGGTAGACACGGTCAATTCTGCACATATTAGAACACACAAAATATATCTCACGTGAACTATTTAATACGAT
>NW_018432405.1:0-261 GCF_002113885.1 Mizuhopecten yessoensis
AGTTATACGGGGAGGGGTAAAACCTGCTATACGTTATACGGGGAGGGTTACACACCTGCTGTACGTTATACGGGGAGGTTACAAACCTGCTGTTCGTTATACGGGGAGGGTTACAAACCTGCTGTTCGTTATACGTGGAGGGTTACAAACCTGATGTACGCTATACGGGGAGGGTAACACACTTGCTGTACGATATACAGGGACGGTTACAAACCAGCTGTAAGTTATACGGGGAGGGGTAAAACCTGCTATACGTTATAC
>NW_018432406.1:0-261 GCF_002113885.1 Mizuhopecten yessoensis
CTTGACCGTATGTGATTACAACTGAATAAACCCTCTGTGCATATATATAACAATACTATGTAGTCACTTTTGAACAGATACTTCGAGTCTGCTCTGAATTATCAGTATGGCGAGCTGTGTATGAGATTGAATGTACTTTCGTTTGATCTATTTACATTAAACCACTGTGAAATCAAAGATACTCCGCACTAAGTTATAAGATATGGTGCTTTTACAGCGAAAATATCACAGAACAGACCAAGAACTGCGTCCAAACCCATC
>NW_018432407.1:0-261 GCF_002113885.1 Mizuhopecten yessoensis
ATCAGATCCCAATATATCTTTCATATTAAATAAAGTACATAACTTTTAATTCTTGTTGTTACTGTACATATATATATATACATTGTATTACAATATTAAGTTACATCGTATCAATATATTTAAATTACACTTAAATATGTGTTACACATCTACAGTTATGCACATTTTTTTTATTTGAGTCATATTACAGTCTGATGAAAATCTAAAGATCTAATGTACTTGATTGCTGGATAAAATACAGTACAGCAACATATTTTTTTT
>NW_018432408.1:0-261 GCF_002113885.1 Mizuhopecten yessoensis
GACGTGGGATATAAATATGATCCGACTCTTAATGACAAGAGGACATTCCAGTTACCGAGGTTCTCAGTGACGAGGGGTATAACTATCATTCAACTCTTAATGACAAGAGGACTATCAAGTTACCGAGGTTTTCAGTGACGAGGGGTATAGATATGATCCAACTCTTAATAACAAGAGGACAATCCAGTTACCGAGGTTTTCAGTGACTAGGGGTATTACTATTATCCAACTCTTAATGACAAGACAATCCAGTTACCGAGG
>NW_018432409.1:0-261 GCF_002113885.1 Mizuhopecten yessoensis
ATTATCCTTTATTTTATCTATAACGTAATGCATGCTTCTTGTTATATAATTCAGATGAATTATTTTCGCTGCTAATTGCCAATATCCCAATACATGAATCGTTACATAGCACGACAAAAAATCATGTGGCCGTTTTATATATAAATATTTATGGCATTGTCATATGTCGAATATTCTCAGTCATGTGATAGTCTAGTTACCATTTTCCGGGAAGATGATGAGTCCAAGCATAAATTTTCTGTGGAATATTGGAACATTGTT
>NW_018432410.1:0-261 GCF_002113885.1 Mizuhopecten yessoensis
ACAGTGAAAAGCCCGTCAAATTGTTAGCCAACAATTTCTAGTTGCTATTGATTTGATATTACATTTTTGTCCAATCTTTACATGTATTGTTTCAATTTGTACATCCTCACACAATATTTTCTCATCTGTTCATGTGTTTAAATCTTTTTAGGGAGAATTTCATTTGTCAATGTTAACAAATCTTACCCTATCAAACAGACAAATCTGGCCTGATCCATAGAATCCTTTTTGCTTTTCCACAAAACTAACACATATATACAT
>NW_018432411.1:0-261 GCF_002113885.1 Mizuhopecten yessoensis
TGCTAATGTATCGATACTGCACGGTAGATAAACTATATGTCTATGTAACAAAACTTAACAGATTCGCCAGATGACCGCAAGTAGCTATCATGTACTTTTGTACGTAAGTATCCGTATAGAAGTTTTCTTGAGAAAATCTTTTTTGATGCTTTTATATTGATGAATCTCCCTGCAAATACCTATCCATTTTGATTTTGACCCGTATCTGAAATTAAACATGGCCATCAGTGGCAAAATTGAATATTTCGACATCTAAAGTGA
>NW_018432412.1:0-261 GCF_002113885.1 Mizuhopecten yessoensis
AATTATATCCGCTATTAAATTAAAAATCCAATAATGTGATCCATAACAATCAATACAGAATCAAATTTTTAATCAGAATTATTGAAACGTATACAAAAATGCGTTAATCTGCCCTGTCACAACTTACGCAGAACAATATTTTAATCAGAAAATGTTAAACCTGCCAGAGTACTTTGTTTAACCGAAACTGTTATAATTATACAGAGTAATATTTAAAATCGACAGAGTAATACTTTAATCAGTACTGTTGACATTTACAAA
>NW_018432413.1:0-261 GCF_002113885.1 Mizuhopecten yessoensis
ATAGTTTATAGACAGTGACTCAATAGAGTTTATAGAAAATGACTCGAGAGAGTTTATAGACAGTGACTCAATATAGTTTATTGACAGTGACTCAATAGAGTTTATATATAGTTGCTCAAAACAGTTTATTGACAGTGACTCAAAAGAGTTCATAGACAGTGACCCAATAGAGTATATAGACATTGAATCAATAGAGTTTATAGACAGTGACTCAATATAGTTTATAGACAGTGACTCAATAGAGTTTATAGAAAATGACTC
>NW_018432414.1:0-261 GCF_002113885.1 Mizuhopecten yessoensis
AAGACACATATCTTACCTTCCGTATGATGCCATCCCAAACAAAATGTAACAAACTTCAACGCCAGAAATGCAAAATGGTGTCTAGCCATGTCTGGGTGAAGGATATCAGGGACGGACGTACTAAATGTCTGAAGGAGCCACATTGAGATAAGATCATGTTCATTGTAAAGTCGTAAGATAAAAGTGTTTGTACTGAGCGAACTGTTGGCTCTTTATGAAATACAATGTTGTTTTCATCGCATGTTATATATAGGTTAAGCT
>NW_018432415.1:0-261 GCF_002113885.1 Mizuhopecten yessoensis
GTCATGCTCACGTAAGCGACATGTAAACGACAGTCTCCAGACATGAACGTTTCTGCGGAGGCCAGCCGTTCTAATGATAAGTTCAAATGGATCTTTCTCCAAGTTATAAATCCTGGCAAATAAATAGGACACAAATGTCGAAACCGCGTTTTTTTTTTTAATATTGGAAAAAAACACAGATGGAGATGATCAATGAGACTTATGAACAGAAACATGTTGATGGAGGTTAGGTAGTGATAGACTGTTATACCTAGTACAGGA
>NW_018432416.1:0-261 GCF_002113885.1 Mizuhopecten yessoensis
AATCGACTTTAAAATAATATCTAAAAAAGTTAATGAATGATTTTATCATGCATGTCGTTTCAAAATATGGTACAATTTACATCTGTATAAAGTAGGTATAACCCCGTTTTACAATACACAAGTAGCGGAATGGGTAAACCTATTGTCAGTCCCTCTGACTGCCTGCAATACAAGAGTGCCATTCAGCGAAATGTCTCGATATTTTCCGACAGGTGACTTTACTAACACGATCGGCGTATTTCGTCTTTGCGTATTGCAGAG
>NW_018432417.1:0-261 GCF_002113885.1 Mizuhopecten yessoensis
TATGATGGAGATCGCCTCCTACAAAACCAACCTAAAATTTAACTAAATCAGAACGTGACTTTGGAAGGGTGAATACGTCGCACAAAAGCATCAAAGGACTTGGAGGACGTACTCTCCGGAAGACGAAGCTTGCTGGAAGTGAACAATTTTTTTATTACTTGCATAGAATATGACTTTGTGAAGAGGAATACATATTGATGGGATGTATGGCTTGGCTTAGTCCGAATTATTCTGATGTTTTATCGACTTTTTTCATATCGG
>NW_018432418.1:0-261 GCF_002113885.1 Mizuhopecten yessoensis
ATTTCACCATCGTATCAGTTATAATAAGCCAACTCTTACTTCATAAAATGTACTGGTAATAGTTGATTTACTACTCTTGACCAAACCTGATAATCGTGATTTTATGTAAAGATGCATCAGTGTTGATCAATAAACTGCATTGAGGACGGGTTTTCAACTTTTTTTTATTGCCATTGATTGTTATTCATATTACTTGACTGGTTTGCTACTTTAGGTACTGGCATACATAAACAAATATCTGCTCTGTTTACACCAAAAAAA
>NW_018432419.1:0-261 GCF_002113885.1 Mizuhopecten yessoensis
CCTATCTCACCTGGGCGAACATTCAACATTAAAGCCAACTGTGATGTATTACCAAAAAGGCACTAGGAAATGAAAGGTAGTTAGATGTAGAGAGACATATTAAGTTCCAAGCTATGCAATAAGTGAAGCAGATTTATTTTTGTCGCTTTTGTGACCTCTAGTAGAGGGCATACAGGCAAATCACAAATTCTGCAGAAGGGTTCCGTCACCTGCAGGAGTGCTCATGACTTTGGAAATTTGTCACAATGTAGCCTGCATAAT
>NW_018432420.1:0-261 GCF_002113885.1 Mizuhopecten yessoensis
CCTGGTTATGATATAATACACAATTGTGTTACCTGGTTACGATATTATAGACAACTGTGTTACCTAGTTATGATATTGTATACAGATGTGTTACCTAGTTATTATATCTTACACAATTGTGTTACCTGGTTATGATATAATACACAAATGTGTTACCTGGTTATGATATAATACACAGTTTTGTTATCTGGTTAAGATATTGTGTTACCTGGTTATGATATAATACACAATTGTGCTACCTGGTTATGATATAATACACAA
>NW_018432421.1:0-261 GCF_002113885.1 Mizuhopecten yessoensis
AATAACAGGCCTGTCAAATATTTTAATCCCGTCTGACAGTTGTGCATTGGTTATTGGCACGCGAATGGTATATCGCTCAATAAAGCACTCTTTTTAACCAATGAAAGCCGTCGTTACATCACAGACGTGGTAGAATAGCCAATAACAAATATTATCACATCGCATACGTGGTAGTCTATAGGACAACCAAAGTAATATTGATCACTAACATAACAAACGTGGTAGTCTATAGGACAACCATAGTAATATAGATCACTTACA
>NW_018432422.1:0-261 GCF_002113885.1 Mizuhopecten yessoensis
AATTCCAATGTTCAGCAATACGTGCTGATAAGTAAATCAGATTAATTTGTCACTTGCAATTCTTAATTCAGTGAAGCTACCTGAGCTTTATAAATGGCATCAAAACTAAAACTATATGTTTGCAAGCTAAAATATATCACCATAGACATATAAACTACACGACTGCACTAAGTATGAATTGTCAACCATTCTTTAAAAAGTTTGACAGTCGTAACATATGCAACGACGAACAAACACGTGTATATTTGCAACAAGTCAATC
>NW_018432423.1:0-261 GCF_002113885.1 Mizuhopecten yessoensis
TCATATCTGTTAGTGAAGGTTAGTGCCTGGTATTGTTGAAAAAAACCTGTCAGAGAGGGTTAGTGCCTGGTATTGTTGAAGAAACCCTGTCAGAGAGGGTTAGTGTCTAGTATTGTTGAAAAAACCCTGTCAGATAGGGTTAGTGCCAAGTATTGTTGAAAAAACCCTGTAAGAGGGTTACCCGGTAGTGCCTGGTATTGTTGAAAAAACCCTGAAAGAGAGGGTTAGTGCCTGGTATTGTGTAATAATTTCTGTTAGTGA
>NW_018432424.1:0-261 GCF_002113885.1 Mizuhopecten yessoensis
GGAACGCAGCTAGCTATTTGATTAGTGTCAGGTAAAAAGCCCTGACCAATCGTTCAGACTGATACTTGTTCTTTGAAGACAACAAAGGAGCGATGCCCGACTTCAAAGCTAGTAAGTTTTACCGTTACGCGACCGCCATATTCCAGGGGTGCAGAGAGCGAAAGTGAGCGGAACTCCTGGATATCGAGGATGTCTAGATAAAGATGTCGCTAGGAACTTATTCTCACCTTGAATTCACGTGTTGGAAATGACAAGGTCAAG
>NW_018432425.1:0-261 GCF_002113885.1 Mizuhopecten yessoensis
AAACATTATTTTGTAATTGCAGGACAGTATAACATGGAAAATGCACTCATTCTACGTCAAATCAAAAACTTCGTACAGAGGACACTTCCTCCTTATCGACAATATAACTGGTTTGAATAATTTAAGTTATTGGAATTATTTTAGTAAAAGGATTTCTTTACTTCAGAACATTTGAAGTTTGATAATTTAATGCCGTTACATTCTATGTTGTGTCACATTTTTTAAACCGTGTAATCAACATTTGTGGTATAGCGGTTAAGT
>NW_018432426.1:0-261 GCF_002113885.1 Mizuhopecten yessoensis
ATCATGACCCTAGGTCCTCCAGTTCTTCAGAAGAAGTCGTTCAAACGAAATAGTTGACGGACGGACGACGAACGCCGCAGTACGGCAAAAGCTCACATAGCCCTTCGGGCCAGGTGAGTTTAAAATGAAACTTATCGGTGATAGCCACCAGAAGGCCGAAATTGGAACTCCTCCTTTGAGGGCGATTTGCCTCTTTATCAATACTGACAGAAACATGTTATTATACGAATTACGGTTGTAATTGCATATCGCTTTTCTCGA
>NW_018432427.1:0-261 GCF_002113885.1 Mizuhopecten yessoensis
TTAAATATAAGAGTACTACCTGCATATCAAATTATTTAATCAGAATCATGATCTTAGAAATTGAAAGTATGAATCTAAATACGTACCTTTGCCAGTTCGTTTCTTCCTCAGTTCTCTTTCTATCCTGGCAATTTTCTCGTTCGTCCTGTCAAGTTTGTCTTCCAAACGGAACAAAAGACATTCGTATTCCTGTTCTGGGTCGACAGTGACTTCCTTCAGTGCAGTTTGCAGCTTCTTGCCTTTAGCCGGTGATACGGCAGA
>NW_018432428.1:0-261 GCF_002113885.1 Mizuhopecten yessoensis
GTCCCACAGTTGTCTAGACACCCAGTCACGCAGTTGTCTAGACACCAAGTCACACAGGTGTCTAGACACCCAGTCACGCAGTTGTCTAGACACGCAGTCATGCAGTTGTCTAGACACCCAGTCACACAGTTGTCTTGGTATGCATTCCCACAGTTGTCTAGACACCCAGTCACCCAGTTGTATAGACACCAAGTCACACAGTTGTCTAGACACCCAGTCCTACATGTACAGTTGTCTAGACATTCAGTATCACAGTTGTCT
>NW_018432429.1:0-261 GCF_002113885.1 Mizuhopecten yessoensis
TTAGATCAACCCCACAATATCTTATACTGACATTCTCCTGCATTATATTTCTACTAATCCTCATAGAAAAGACAGAACATAATTACTACAAAAATAGTATAATGACTATTAAACTAGTGTTATGTAGGAACTAACTATTAAACAGACTGTGGGTGAAAGTTCCACTGACTTAATGTATACAAATAATACATATACTATATACAAATGTATAATGTTTACAAATAATATATATAATATATACAATTGTATAATGTATATAAA
>NW_018432430.1:0-261 GCF_002113885.1 Mizuhopecten yessoensis
TTCTTGCATGCGGGGAGACGATCGTGTTTGTCGAGGCGATGCTTCCGCATGAACAATAACATCGTTCTGTTGATTAGTAGTAACGCTCGTAGTGGTATCAGCAGAAGAATTTGCATTCGTTAGAACATTGTCCACATAAAGGCGTCGCAGTGTGGTTAACGTGAACGTCGCTGACGAAACAATGCCTTTAACACCAAGTTCATGTCGCAATCGAGTAGTACTCCAATTTAGGTAGTTTGTCATGTCGAGAGAATCGCCAGA
>NW_018432431.1:0-261 GCF_002113885.1 Mizuhopecten yessoensis
ACAGCTTGATTTACTTTCCTTTGCAATGAAAGGAAGTTTAACAAAATTTTATTGGAATCGGGATGACTGTCAATCTGTCTGTAGAAACAACTTTGTTCACACTACAACATTTTCAAGAAAAAGGCGACACTTCCCAAAGAACTGAACGAATTTGAATGATACTTTGGACACATAGTACTAAAACTAAGGAACATGAGTAAACCATAAAGAATAGATTTACTTCCCTTGTTTATAGATTTATGACCTTTTTATGTTATACAT
>NW_018432432.1:0-261 GCF_002113885.1 Mizuhopecten yessoensis
TACGTGTGTGATATGTAGTATACGTATGTGATATGTAGTCATCTGTGTGATATGTAGTACATGTGTATATGTGTATATGTAGTTACGTGTGTGATATGTAGTACACGTGTATATGTAGTCATCTGTGTGATATGTAGTACACGTGTATGATATGTTGTACTCGTGTGTGATGTCTAGTACATCTGTGTAATATGTAGTACACGTGTGTTGTATGTAGAACACGTGTGGTATTTGAAGTACGCGTATGTGATATGTTGTACA
>NW_018432433.1:0-261 GCF_002113885.1 Mizuhopecten yessoensis
AGGTGTTTATGGACTCTGATGAGGATAATCAGATAAGAGGTGATACAACAATTTTTTCTGAGGGATTGGAAAGGTCCAGCAGGATCAATATCCTAGGTAGACAGGGAAATCTAAATATAATCACAGATGAACAAATCCATGTGGATGATACGACCAGATACTCTGGGTTAGCAGGAATAGATCGTTACCGGCTAGGGGCATGGGGGGAGCAACATGTGACCCCACGGTAGACGACTCTTGTGTCTATGACAGGGAGAGTTT
>NW_018432434.1:0-261 GCF_002113885.1 Mizuhopecten yessoensis
TACTCAATACAGCCTGTGTATATATACATGTACAGGCTGTACATAATACAGCCTGTATATTCAGACTGTCCTCAATACAGCCAGTGTATAAAAACTGCACAATACAGCCTGTGTATATATACATGTATAGGCTGTACACTATACAGCCTGTATATATAGACTGTACTCAATACAACATTTGCATATATATAGACTATAATCAATACAATCTGTGTATATATAGGCGATACTTAATACAACCTGTGTATACACACTGTAATC
>NW_018432435.1:0-261 GCF_002113885.1 Mizuhopecten yessoensis
GGTCACTAAATTGAAAAAAAAATACATTTAAAGTTCTTCCTTTCAACAGGCATCGGTGCGAGTCCTTTATTCAGATGTTGTTGAAAGGATTTTAAAATGACCCGAGCGACATTGAATTTGGGGCAAGACCCAATGAATGAACTTGCATTAAATAAGGAGGTAAAATGTGATTGTAAATGATGACACAACAAAACATTGAAATAACTGAAGGACCAGACACACACGCTTAGCGATAAACGAAAAAGTAAAAGCTACTTATAG
>NW_018432436.1:0-261 GCF_002113885.1 Mizuhopecten yessoensis
CTAAACTATATAGAAAAGTAAACTATGATGTACGTCAGTAGCACTTAACTATATAGAAAAGTAAACTATGATTTACGCCAGTAGCACTAAACTACATAGAAAAGTAAACTATGATATACGCCAGGAGCACTGAAATATATAGAACAATAAACTATGATTTAAGCCAGTAGCACTAAACTATATAGAAAAGTAAACTATGATGTTCGCCAGTAGAAGTAAACTTTATAGAAAAGTAAACTATGATGTACGTCAGAAACACTG
>NW_018432437.1:0-261 GCF_002113885.1 Mizuhopecten yessoensis
ATGGATTCATGTAACTGTTGTCACAAGTAAATGTATCAAACTCTCACTGAACATAAAATCAGTTCTTTATCTTTTTTTGACAGGTGCATATAACTTCGACCATGCATAATATTACTTAACGTTCCTGGAGACTTATCTGTTAACTGTTTTCCTTGCTTGCTGATATATTCATAAAACGTTCATGATAAATATTACTTAATATTTTTAGGTTATGCATTGTTCTTATGGTATGAACATACAAATAAATAGCATTGAACATGA
>NW_018432438.1:0-261 GCF_002113885.1 Mizuhopecten yessoensis
GACCCAGTTATTAACCCAATACTGCAATATTACCGTGAAATGTCACCTTTGTAGACTTTTTTTACTTCTATCTTTCATTTCTTATCGGAAAATATGTGATTTGGTGCAGAAAACAGTCGGTTCGACCGACAGTGTATCGAGTATCAGTCAAATGTGTTCTCTCGAGTTATATCCCTTTATACCTAAATTTTGTTTTAGTTTCGTATTTTTGTTCCTAATGAAAATTACCGGCTGCAGTTCATGTATTACGCTTTCAATGAA
>NW_018432439.1:0-261 GCF_002113885.1 Mizuhopecten yessoensis
ATATGTCATAGCAAAATTGAAGGCACGCGGCTAGCTATTTGATTGATCTCAGGTAAGAAAACATGACCAATCACTAAGGTGACAACTGTCCTTTGAAGAAACATTGAGAGACTGTATTTTGAGAGAGAGAGAAAAACAGCGCCTATTACGGCACATGAAGTTGAACTGATTATAAACATTATTTTTTCCCGGATTTTTTAAAACTAAATATAAATTATGACCTTATTTACTTTAGATTATTGCTTGTAAACTTCATACAAT
>NW_018432440.1:0-261 GCF_002113885.1 Mizuhopecten yessoensis
TTTCTCTACTCTGGTTTCACTGTTTCCCTACTCCAGTTTCACTGTTTCTCGACCCGGTTCACTGTTTCCCTACTTCGGTTTCACTGTTTCTCTACTCCGGTTTCACTGTTTCCCTACTCCGGTTTCGCTATTTCTCTACTCCGGTTTCACTGTTTCTCAACTCCGTTTTCACTGTTTCCCTACTCCGGTTTCGCTATTTTCCTACACCGGTTTCACTGTTTCTCTACTCCGGTTTCACTGTTTCCCTACTTCGGTTTCCCT
>NW_018432441.1:0-261 GCF_002113885.1 Mizuhopecten yessoensis
ATGCAAGTCTAATAAATTTACCAAGATTAGATAACTCTTTAACATGTTAACACTTAGTAACTGAATACACTAGGACGACGGAAATAGGAAGACTTCAAATATCTGACTCGTAAGTTTGAATACAGAGGACACTTCAGGTTGAAATGCAATTCGTCTTTAATATCTCCATTATCACGCAATGTACAACATCTACATTATCACACAATGTACAACACATCCATTATTACACAATGTACAACATCTCCATTATCACACAATGTA
>NW_018432442.1:0-261 GCF_002113885.1 Mizuhopecten yessoensis
CGCTGCCACAACTGCACCCTCGACAATGTCCCAGGACAGGGGTCGTCGACCTCTCCCCGGAGTCATGCGATGATAAACCGCTCGTATTGACGTGGGGTACAACAGCATTTATAGGAGTGTCATATTACAAGTAATTAATATTCTGATAAATATTTAACAGTCAGGAATTGTAATTACATGATTAAGTTTTCAATGCATTTCTTGTTAGCGTACACTTTAAAATAATTATCTGTTCTAATAATTGGTCAATCAGTAACCCTG
>NW_018432443.1:0-261 GCF_002113885.1 Mizuhopecten yessoensis
TAATCCTTTTTAATTTCTGTAGCATACTGCATTATTTAATTTGCATCTTTTGTCTAGGAATGTGTGGGTTATATATTTGACAACATACAATTAAACTGAATTATATTCATCTTCAGGGCCTAGTTAAAATGTCTAGATAATAAGGCTTATAGATTAACTTCATATATCAGAGGGAAGTAGTTTTTAGTTCATACTCATTCTTCAGTAACTGTTCTCGGTGGCATTCTGTATGATTCAATTTGCATGTTTTAGAGGATTTTT
>NW_018432444.1:0-261 GCF_002113885.1 Mizuhopecten yessoensis
GTAGAGTTAATCAGATCTATACTGAGCACTTTGTAGAGTTCAGTGTCTCATCAGATCTATACTGAGTCCTTTGTAGAGTTCAGTGACTCATCAGATCTATACTGAGTACTTTGTAGAGTTCAGTGACTCATCAGATCTATACTGAGCACTTTGTAGAGTTCAGTGACCCATCAGATCTATACTGAGTACTGTGTATAGTTCAGTGACTCATCAGAACTATACTGAGTACTTTGTAGAGTTAATCAGATCTATACTGAGCAC
>NW_018432445.1:0-261 GCF_002113885.1 Mizuhopecten yessoensis
TCATAGGTAAGTCATTACTAGGGTGAAAGTCGTTATCATAGGTAATTCATTACTAGGGTAAAGGCCGTTATCATAGGTAAGTCATTACTAGGGTAAAGGTCGATATCATGGGTAAGCCATTACAAATGTACTAGGGTAAAGGTCATTATCACAGGTAAGTCATTACTAGAGTGAAGGTCATTATCATAGAACAACCATTACTAGGGTAAAGGTCAATATCATAGGTAAGTCATTACTAGGGTGAAAGTCGTTATCATAGGT
>NW_018432446.1:0-261 GCF_002113885.1 Mizuhopecten yessoensis
AAATGCGGGTACCCTCATTCGACAAATTAACCGGTTCATTTGCGGGGCAGGTTTTGAAAGAGCGTTGGTCTGTCAGCAAATAATACACGCATGCATTTTCTATAGTCCGATAATCCTTTGTATTAACCAAAGAAAGGTGTTATCGTAAGTGTGGCAGAATCTTTCATAATGCACAAATATACATTATGAAAAAGAAGTTTCACCTTAGGACGTAGGTTCGCCTAAATAATAAGATGTATTCTTAAATAAGTCTTACAAGTA
>NW_018432447.1:0-261 GCF_002113885.1 Mizuhopecten yessoensis
TATGAAAACTTAGTACAGTAATGTACTAACAGGCAATAAAACCGCCGTGGATTCGGAAACGTCATTTGAGTAAGTAATCTAAGTAATGTACTGATCATGTGAGTACATACGTTTATAGAGTGTCCGACACGACAATACTCGGACATATTTTACACCTCATTAGCGTACAAACGAATTTGTCGATGACGGTATCAGAGTATATATCGTAATAGTCATCGAAACGTCACACATAAACATTTCGTTAGTTGTGCCATATGAACC
>NW_018432448.1:0-261 GCF_002113885.1 Mizuhopecten yessoensis
TATATGTGCGTGTGTTATGATTGAATGTATAACGTGTATGAGTATAGAATATAATGGTTAAATTATTAAAAAAGCCGGATCCCGAGCCCGAGTTTCATATTCCACCATCATAAAAGAATACTTTGAATATAACTTTTGTACAAATGAAAGCGTAATTCCGTTTTTTTCCCTCTTTTACTTCTGCGCCTTTGTGGCAGCATGAACATTGTTGAAATAAGACTGCTTTTCTCTATGAGCAAACGTTAATGACGTTACGTCTCG
>NW_018432449.1:0-261 GCF_002113885.1 Mizuhopecten yessoensis
TACATAATGCTTGATTTTGTGCTTGTTATGGGAAACGCCATGTGTGTGTTTGTGCTTGTGAGTAACATTGCCATCTTGTGTTATATACATATACTGCTTGTTCTTGTGCTTGTAATGGGCAATGATATCTGAATTCTTGTGCTTGTGAGTAATATTGAAATCTGTGTTACATAATGCTTGATTTTGTGCTTGTTATGGAAAACGCCATGTGTTTTGTTGTGCTTGTGAGTAACATTGCCATCTTGTGTTACAGAATATACA
>NW_018432450.1:0-261 GCF_002113885.1 Mizuhopecten yessoensis
ATGTGATGTGTTGTCTTATGAAGCCAAATTGATTACATACTCCTACATCTGTGTAATGGTTTGTCTGTGATACAGTTGTGATGCTGACGTATGAGCGGGAAGCTGTCCTCATTGGAGCCATACAGAGGCTGAAAGGGCTACCCTTCCTCAACAAGGTCGTTATTGTATGGAATAATCCAGTACCCCCTTCTCCTGAACTGAGGTGGCCTGAAATAAATATTCCCATACTGGTAAGTGTTAAATAATAAATAACAATAATTC
>NW_018432451.1:0-261 GCF_002113885.1 Mizuhopecten yessoensis
TCACTATGAACCTGGTCTGAACACAGCTGAACCATGTCATTATATCATATTGTGGAGAACAACTGAACTGTGTGATTCCCAATCAAGAATTAACTATCGGTGGGTTTCTTTTTATGAACTTATCGCTGAGCGGGAGCACTGAAGCATTTTATTTCGACAGCCTTTAGTGTACAGTGCCAATATAGCTGCTGTATCCAATATACCTTTATAGCTGATCTGTGTTGTATGTTGTTGAGAACAGCGGAGCAGCGTGATATCCAA
>NW_018432452.1:0-261 GCF_002113885.1 Mizuhopecten yessoensis
CAAAATCCTTCTTCTTCTGTAGGAATGACATGATTTTGTCCAAATATGGTATGAAGCACCCGTGCGTGAAGTGGAAGCAACTTGAATAATTGGTAGGTCTGACCCCCCTGAGGCCTGAGGGGTGCGGCTCAAAAGGGGTAATTTAGCAAATTCTTAAAAAATCTTTTTCATCTGTAGGAATGGCAGAGTTTTGTCCATATTTGGTCTGAAGTATCCTTGGGTGAAGGGCACTTAATTTTGTATAAACGGTTGTTCTGACCA
>NW_018432453.1:0-261 GCF_002113885.1 Mizuhopecten yessoensis
TAGTTCTGTCACAGACTACAGGTTATACCAATACATTGTATAGTTTTGTCACTAACTACAGGTTATACCGATACACTGTCTAGTTCTGTGACAAACAACGGGTTATACCAATACACTGTCTAGTTCTTTCACAGACTACATGTTATACCAATACACTGTCTAGCTCTGTAACTGACTACAGGTTATACCAATACACAGTCTAGTTCTGTCACAGAATACAGGTTATACCAATACACCGTCTGGTTATGTCACAAACAACAG
>NW_018432454.1:0-261 GCF_002113885.1 Mizuhopecten yessoensis
TGTCTTCCTGGATGTTTAACACTAGGAACAGAACTATGTCTTCCTAGATGTTTAAAACTAGGGACAGAACTATGTTACTAAGTTACTGCAAATATATATCAGAAATTCAATAGCCACTTCTAGAGATAAACAAAATATGGTAAAAGTCATCAAAACTAATTAATAACTATTAATAAATTTGTGATTTTCTCTTTGGTTCTAGCTACTTACTATCTGCAAAGAAATCAAAAGGGGGGAGGAGTGGGGGGGGGGGGGGGGTTT
>NW_018432455.1:0-261 GCF_002113885.1 Mizuhopecten yessoensis
GATCTTTTATCCCATGCTTTTTCGTAATTAACTCTTGATCTGTTTTTTTAAGAATTTATCAACGTGGGTGTCATGATTAGTTCGTAACATGGTGGCAGAAGCAACAATCTAAAATTGTCAATTAAAATGATTAATAATTCAACAACGTTGGCCATATAACCATACTGTATTATTCATTTGTTAACAAGCTTTGGGTACTGTGTAATAGACATGCGCACGCGTGGAAGTTCCTTTTGCACCAATAAGCCATGCAAAAGAATG
>NW_018432456.1:0-261 GCF_002113885.1 Mizuhopecten yessoensis
ATATAGTGACAATGCCATGAAAATGTAAATATTAGTGCGTAAGTCAGAAGTCGATGGCAAGAGTATGCCACCATATTAAACATTGGCAGCCAATTATACAAATGATCATATGGTAAATAAAGAAGTTCGATATTCTATTGTGTGCTGTACTGTCGACATAAAAAAATACCTTTAGTAACAGGTATTCAGGTAAACAAGCTCGGACTATGTAATTTTACACGTAATCCCAGCGAATCAGTAAATACTTACACGCGACAAAAT
>NW_018432457.1:0-261 GCF_002113885.1 Mizuhopecten yessoensis
CAATGGAAGACACAAGACACATCTGTGTCACACAATGTGTAGAGAATTAATCGTAAGTCTAATCCGTCTATGACTGGCCTTTCTTCAACCTGCGTACCGGGAACATTACCTCATGTTCATTCACCACACGTCTCAGGTGTGAAACAGCGTCCAACAACCAATAAGACTTTAATATTGAAGGCTGAAGTCTACGGGCCACGAGAGATCAACAGGAATTCAAACATTCCCGCTCAGCAAAATAACAAGCCACGCATGTCACAG
>NW_018432458.1:0-261 GCF_002113885.1 Mizuhopecten yessoensis
ATGTACGGTGAGTATGAATGTAAAATGAGCATACATGTACAATGAGCATACATGTACAGTGAGCATGCATATGCAATGTGCATACATGTACAATGAACAAACATGTACAATGAACATGTATTAACAGTGAGCATGCATGTACAATGAGCATACATGTAGAATGAGCATACATGTACAGTGAACATATTATTATAAAATCAATCCATTATGTCCATTTACCTACCATCACTGGAGAGGACTTATATAGGCTATAAGCCTGTT
>NW_018432459.1:0-261 GCF_002113885.1 Mizuhopecten yessoensis
CCCCTATTGGGCCCCGCCCCTATGCTCCCAGAGGGGCCACACCCTTCGTTTATACAAACTTGAGGCTCCTTTGTCCAAAGACACTCTAGAACAAATTTGGTCAAAATCCTTCTACTGATTGAGAAGAAGAAGATTTTTAAAGCTTTAGCTATTTTTCCCCTATTTGGCCTCGCCCCTCTGCCCCCAGGTGGCGTTCCCTCCGTTTATGCAAAACTGAGAACCCTATGGCCAATGATGCTCCAGACCAAATTTGGTCAAAAT
>NW_018432460.1:0-261 GCF_002113885.1 Mizuhopecten yessoensis
GAACATGACCTTAGCTGTAACGTGAGGTCACAAAACCCTAAACATTACCTTAGCTGTAACGTAAGGTCACAAAACCCTGAACATGACTTAAGCTGTAACATGAGGTCACAAAACCCTAACCTTGACCTCAGCTGTAACGTCAGATCACAAAACCCTTGACATGACCCTAAACATGACCTTAGCTGTAACGGGAGGTCACAAACCCTAAACATGACATTAGCTGTAACGTGAGGTCACAAAACCCTAACCTTGACCTCAGCT
>NW_018432461.1:0-261 GCF_002113885.1 Mizuhopecten yessoensis
TCTTTCAAATATGGTTGGCATGAATAATGTAAATGATAAGGCAAGGTAGGATTTTGATATAAGCAATTATTTGTGTGCGTTAGTTTTATTATGTAAACTCGCTTATTAAAAATACAATAATAGATACTACAATAACCAGCACCATGTTTACTATTTCCCCTTGACACTATTAGGCATAATATATTGTTGAATCCGTATATGTACCAATATGATGATTCAGCTACATTTTGTACCAATCAGTGACATCATTATCCGTACCCA
>NW_018432462.1:0-261 GCF_002113885.1 Mizuhopecten yessoensis
AAAAGGCAGACGACACCGATTGAAACCTGGCGGGACTCACCCAAGTCCAACAAAACCATCGGATTTACCAAACGTACATAATGAACATATGCATATAACATATAACTAGCATCAAAGATACATAATACAATAAATCATACAGTTATGATAAACACTTACTCCTTAGGGAGGTCCTCATTTAGCCAACACAAAAGCAGCGTGACTGCGACGCTTCCCCCTGGTAGACATAGGAACTTTGTAAACAAAACTAATATGCGGAAT
>NW_018432463.1:0-261 GCF_002113885.1 Mizuhopecten yessoensis
GTTTTGGATTTACGTGGTCATTTCTGGATGTATTTTATTGTGGTATTTTGGTACACGTGCTGTGTCACTCATAAAAGAAGGTACACGTGCTGTGTCACTCAAAACAGAAGTTACACGTGATGTACTATTCAAAAAAGAAACCCCACTCATAACATTGTTTACATCATGGAACGCTTTTCCGGAAGCATTTGAGGTATATAACAACACTTTACGTAACTGGCCGTCACTGCAGCCTCATGCAAATATCATACTCTTCACCAA
>NW_018432464.1:0-261 GCF_002113885.1 Mizuhopecten yessoensis
CCCCGCCGTATCACACCCCAAAACCCGTATCAGCCCACAAAACCTGTATCACAACCCTTTTGGATTTTTTCTTTTTTCAATATTTTAAAAGAAAATAGATCATAAATATAAGTTTTTATTAGTAAGTATGTAATAAACAGAATAAAACATGTCTTTTTCCATATCACACGTATCAACCCTCGACCAATATCAGCCCAAGGCATGTATTATTCTCTGTTTAATAAATGCTGAAATTATGTCAAATAAATTATCTATAAACAA
>NW_018432465.1:0-261 GCF_002113885.1 Mizuhopecten yessoensis
TTTGGAAGTCCGTCGAATCGTCTAAAAATATGTTATCTAATCTAAACCTATCCTCTGTGCCGGCGTTATCGCGCCTCCTCTTTCGACAATACACAGAGGGATTTGTTACGTGCAGGTTGGACCCTCCTACACGGAACACCGTTTATAGTCCCCTCCGCCGGACTGTGAGTTATTGGTGAATGGTTAGTGTCACGCAGGTGCTAATTAATCTTGATGTTTGGCGTCCATTCTTGAAACCGTATCCAGTCTTTGCACACTATG
>NW_018432466.1:0-261 GCF_002113885.1 Mizuhopecten yessoensis
CGTACTAATGACAAGTAACGTAGACCACACGGATGTCAGGTAACTAAGATAAACACGGGTGGCAAGTAACGTGGATTAACACGAACGTCAGCTAACGTATATATAGATAAACACAGTGGTCAGATAACAAAGATAACACTGATGTCAGGTAACGAAGATATAATCTGTTGACAGGTAATATAGACCACACGGGTACCAAGTAATATAAATGAACACGAATGACAGGTAACGAAGATAAACACGAACGTCAGAAACTCAAAC
>NW_018432467.1:0-261 GCF_002113885.1 Mizuhopecten yessoensis
CACCCTTTACATCATCACCACCCTTTCCATCATCACCACCCTTTATAGCATCAACACCCTTTACATCCTCGCGACCCTTTACATCATTCCCACTCTTTACATCCTCGCGCCCCTTTTCATCATCACCACCCTTTACATCATAACCACCATTTACATCAATCCCACTCTTTACACCCTCGCGATCCTTTACATCATCCCATCTCTTTACATCCTCGCGACCCTTTACATCATCACCACCCTTTACATTATCACCATCCTTTA
>NW_018432468.1:0-261 GCF_002113885.1 Mizuhopecten yessoensis
TGAATAGAGTGCGCTCTCAATATCAAATGTTTTATTTCACTAGCTTTAATCAAACACAAGTTTAGACTTTATTACTAGGAGTGTCCTTGTAAAGACTAATAGAAGTTCACTTTAGAAATAGCCTACAATTTGAAACATAAACATCGTGATATGTGTATATATGGTACGAAAACATCGTTACATTTATTAGTTCACAATATGAACGATGTTACACTATACAAGCAAAGGGAGAAAACCCGACTGTTTAATAGCATGAAGGGT
>NW_018432469.1:0-261 GCF_002113885.1 Mizuhopecten yessoensis
TGGTACAATTGATCCTGATCAGGTTACGAAGAAGGGTTGTAAAGTTCTTGACTTTTCTCAAGAATGGCTCTAGCGATTGACTCCTAACTTAGTACAATTGTTCCATTTGTGGTCCAGAACTAGTGTTCCTAAGTGCTGATCCAATGGCTGAGACATTTTCGACTTCTTCTCTTAAGAATGACTGCACTGAATGACTCTGTGTGGATTTGATAATTCCAAACCTCGTACGTTTAACTTAATGGAGTACCATTTGATTGGCCG
>NW_018432470.1:0-261 GCF_002113885.1 Mizuhopecten yessoensis
GATTTACACGTGTCGCGACGTCATTGTTATACACAATGACCGATATACACGTGTCGCGACGTCATTGTTATACAAAATGACTGATTTACAAGAGTTACACGTGTTGCGATGTCAAATTTATACAAAATGACTGATTTACACGTGTGGCAACGTCATTGTTATACAAAATGACTGATTTGTACGTGTAGCGAAGTCAATGTTGTACACAATGACCGCTTTACACGTGTCGTGACCTCATTGTTATACACAATGACTGATTAA
>NW_018432471.1:0-261 GCF_002113885.1 Mizuhopecten yessoensis
AGTCGTATATCGCCCGCTTATTTACTAATAATACTCAGCGAGTTGATCATGAACCATTAAATTCTAGACGTCAAAGTCGGGTAGAAAATCAACACTATGCAGCAGATGTTTAAACCTCTTGAGCGGTTGTCGTCAGTTGAAAGTCGTAAATTTGAAACGATCGAGATCCCCAACCCAGAACTATATATAAAGAGACAAAAGTAGTCATGGTATTAGAAAATACCCTGGGGTTTGACCGAACTTTTTGGGACCTAGTTTCTT
>NW_018432472.1:0-261 GCF_002113885.1 Mizuhopecten yessoensis
ACTGATTATAACTATTCCTTTGATTTACCGTTCTCTGTAAAACACCTTTTATCAAAACACATAACCATAACGAAATTTACATTACTGCCATCTCTTGTCTATAAAAAAAATCCTTCTCAGCCATTTTCAGTCTTTCCTAGTTTTCCAGGACTTCTTTCCAGATCAGGATGTTACATCCAATATTTCTGTAAATAACCATCACCGACATAAACAAATATGCCATTATCTATAAAAAGACTAAACATATACTGCCATTTCCCT
>NW_018432473.1:0-261 GCF_002113885.1 Mizuhopecten yessoensis
TTTCCTCACAGTGACAAAGATTCCCTCACAGTGACAAAGATTCCCCTGCAGTGACAAGGATTCCCTTACAATGACAAGGATTCTGTTACAGTGACAAAGATTCCCTTGCAGTGACAAGGATTCCCTTACAATGACAAGGATCCGTTACAGTGACAAGGATCCGTTACAGTGACAAGAATTCCCTTACAGTGACAAGGATTACCTTACAATGACAAGGATTCCGTTACAATGACAAGGATTCCGTTAAAGTGACAAGGATTC
>NW_018432474.1:0-261 GCF_002113885.1 Mizuhopecten yessoensis
CCTGCCTCTCCTTCTGCTTGTGACACCATTGCTGCTTTCCACTGCAGGAAGTGATACTTGAGTTTGTGCCACTCTGCAACTATCTCGTCTTTCTCCGACTCATCAGCATCTTTGAAGAAATGGTTGGCAAGAACTGTGACACTGCTGGTGCCATACTCCTTGAATGCAGCATCAGTTCTTTCTGGTGCAGTAAGTGGATTGAACATGTCAAATGCCCCGAGAACAGGCAATGAGTCTCGAAATCGGTTTTCGATATTGCCA
>NW_018432475.1:0-261 GCF_002113885.1 Mizuhopecten yessoensis
AGGGACCCGGAAAGGTAAACATATATATTTTGTACTTAACCGTCTCTGTGTCTTCCTTACCATACCTAATTAGATAGGTAATAACTCCGTATTATTATAGGCATAACATACTTTGCAGACCAGCTACTATCAAAACGATATTTCTAATATTTCAGTGACGACCGATAAACAATGGCCTACTTTCTTCCCGACCCAATTGCCACTAATCACAGGGGCCCGGAAAGGTAAACATATAGATTTTGTACTTAACCGTCTTTGTGT
>NW_018432476.1:0-261 GCF_002113885.1 Mizuhopecten yessoensis
AAAGTATAAAACCGGTTTTCATACCTGACTGTGTTTTATTGAAAAGGTAAGTTAAATCTAGGCTATAGTTATTGTTCCCCGACTTGCATGTACGTTACACACGCTTTAGATAGACTGTGAAAGTTCATGTTTAATACAAAGGCTATTTATATATGCTTGAAATGTCCGTTTGCACTTAGATTGCCACAAACTATTAACCAATTGTATCGTAATATTAGCCCAATATTGAATAGGTAACCAACTTCACGCTGGTAAAATATT
>NW_018432477.1:0-261 GCF_002113885.1 Mizuhopecten yessoensis
TTATAAACAAAATGTCTCCTGAATATATTCATAACCTTATAAATACTAAGATGTCTAATTATGACTTCAGGAAAGAAAATACTGCGGAGGTGCCCAGAATCAACACTGTGAATACAACTGCTCGACTATAATTACAACTACCTGGTTCAGGTGTAGGAATATGTAAACAAACAAAATGGCCGCCAGAAATGTATTTTGAGGCAGGGCAAATGGTTTTCGTTAATGCTTTTAAATGCAATGTTTTGATAATTTATTAGTTAA
>NW_018432478.1:0-261 GCF_002113885.1 Mizuhopecten yessoensis
GTACAAGTATTTACCAGTACCAGACCTGTCTGTTACAATATGTATAGATGATCTACCAAGAGGTACAAGTATTTACCAGCAGCGGGTTTGACACTCAACGTCATGTTCCTGATGTACTTCTTTTCGTTATCGGGTCCAGTTTGAGTTAAACACTGCCACAAACCAGAGTCAGATACCTTTAGACCTGTTAAAAACAAATGACACATAGGAAATCATATAATCTCTATAACCCCATATATATACATCTATATGATGAGATAA
>NW_018432479.1:0-261 GCF_002113885.1 Mizuhopecten yessoensis
TTCTTTTATCAGGTACTCGATGGAAATGTCCATTTTTTCTAAAAAATTATTTGTTTATTTATTCATTCATTCATTTACTTATTCATATTAATTGCAACAAAATGATATCGAGCTGTACTATTTTTCCTCTCTATTGCTTGGGGTAATAATGAATAATGATGTCAGAATTGAAAACTGGTATTTTATTGGTGTCAAAATAATAGTTGTTATTTCAAAGTAATGACCACCGTTTTTCAACGCATTGTTGGAGAGAAACAAGAC
>NW_018432480.1:0-261 GCF_002113885.1 Mizuhopecten yessoensis
GACTATCGTTTCTAAGGAAGTGCCGACATTTTAGTTTGTCCTTGCATGGTAACAATTATGGGTCTAGCTTGGTATAAAAGGCGCATTACCCGTCAACCCGGTAATATGTATGATTATAGAGTCACTTCAAACATGTTTGAAATTGACAATAACAGAAAAGCAAGAGGACACTAGTAGATGTAAGCTAAGGGTCTTAAACCTCACCATCCTCACGGTGATAGTGAAGTAGGATAGTGATGATAGAATGAGGTTGGTGAGGAT
>NW_018432481.1:0-261 GCF_002113885.1 Mizuhopecten yessoensis
CGGCTTCGATACATTATCTCTCAGTTTACAAGAAATTGTGCAATGATTAAGGTTACAGAGTGCAGCTGTTACCTTACAAATGGGTTTTATCCACAAAAACTCAGTGGAATGAGTAGGTACGTTGATTAATTGGAACATATTGTTTTGGAAAGCAATATTAAAAGGCGACGTCCAAGTTCACTAGTCACATGCTGATTATTCCAAGAGAAGCATATATCATTAAAATCTCCAACAACGATTATATTTAGTGGATTTTCGTAC
>NW_018432482.1:0-261 GCF_002113885.1 Mizuhopecten yessoensis
CACGGGTAAAGTGGCGAAGTTAGCAAGTTTGTGTACCGCAAAGAGGCGAAGTTGCGTGATACTATTAACCGGCAGGAATTTATAAGGTGACATCCATGCGAATTGAACCGATAATGATAAAAGGTTGAGTTTAAAAATTAAAAATCAACAGGTTTAAAACAGCCAAATACATTCCGCTCTTTTCTTTTCGAAGGAGAATTGCTGATTTCACAATTGATTGGTGTTCTTCATGTCTTGCGAATTCGGCTGTTGGTGGTCCTC
>NW_018432483.1:0-261 GCF_002113885.1 Mizuhopecten yessoensis
ATTTTAAGGAGAAAGTATGCTAAATCAATTACAATCAGTGAAATTTAATTGATTTAATAAAATGTACCAACACCTCTTTAGATGAAAGTTAAAAGTGCTTTTTAAAAATAAAAGTCCTTCTGAGAATACAAGTGATGCCTAATGATCAGACAAGTAGGTCATATCCAAGACACTGGTTGATTGTCTCGGACATTGGATGATGTCCTCAGTCACTATGTGATGGTTGGGTGATGTCATCAGACAATGGGTGACGATCTCAGA
>NW_018432484.1:0-261 GCF_002113885.1 Mizuhopecten yessoensis
ACGAACCAAAACATGTATTAAATGCTGTATATTTGGTTGACCCTGGGGAAATGCCCATCTGAAAGAAACCTGACTTCATGTCAATGGACGTAATGAAATTTGGAGTGCGAGTGCTAAAGGACTCAGTGAGCTCCTGAAGGTTGGGGATGGTATATCTGAATGGCTGTGTTTGGGAGTTTAAATACCGAAAGTCACAGCAAAAGCGGTAAGCTGATAAATGGGATTCACGATCCGAATGGAGTACCTTACCGTCAGGTTTCT
>NW_018432485.1:0-261 GCF_002113885.1 Mizuhopecten yessoensis
CTTTTGTGTTATTTATTGTGTAGTTAAATGTTTATTTTGTTGTATACAGCATTGATGTACTAAAACAATCCTTTATTTTACCGTCGATTCTGCTCTGAATGAAGTGAATAGAAAGAATAGCTCTGATTGGTCAATACTCAAAGTGACATTTTTACCCTCTGACAAATATTACTTTTTGATATCTTTCATAGTGTGAAAGATATCACTTTCAGGCAGACAGACAGACAGACAGATTCTTTATTTCCTCCATATAGAGATTAC
>NW_018432486.1:0-261 GCF_002113885.1 Mizuhopecten yessoensis
ACTTGGTAGCCCTTCATCCCAGCATGTTACTGGCCAAATATCACCATATTGGTCCTGTTTAAAAGTTTCAAACATATTTGACCCATGTGACCTAAAATATAAGTCAGGGTTATTCATTTTAACAAAATTTGTAGCCCTTCATCCTAGTCCGCTACTGACCAAATATCAACATCCTGGGGATTTTGGTTATTCAGAAGAAGTCGTTTAAAGATTTTAAACATATGCGACCCCTGTGACCATGAATATAATTCAAGGTCAGTC
>NW_018432487.1:0-261 GCF_002113885.1 Mizuhopecten yessoensis
CACTTCTCTGTGATGGATGATCAGTATGATACTGGAAAGTGGCTGTTGAAATGTCTATGCAATTTATGTGAGCCCAGTTGTTACACATATCACAACCTATGCTGTTCTGGTTGTTGGTGATAGCACGATTACAGACTATACAGGGATATTTCGCTCTGGGACCAGGATTTAACTCAAAATGGTTGCTGAGTATGATCTTAATCAAGAATTGAATAATTTTGGTGTTTACACGGACAGTGTTACGCGTACACGATACATGTT
>NW_018432488.1:0-261 GCF_002113885.1 Mizuhopecten yessoensis
CATGGCAACTGTACTGACAAAGTAAATGGATTTAGTTGCAGTTGTGATGCAGGATTTACGGGCCCAATCTGTGATACCAACATAGACGACTGTAGCCCTAACCCATGTAACCATGGCATCTGTACTGACAAAGTAAATAGTTTTAGTTGTAGTTGTGAAAAAGGATTTACAGGCACAACCTGTGATACCAACATAGACTACTGTAGCCCTAACCCATGTAACCATGGCAACTGTACTGACAAAGTAAATAGTTTCAGTTGT
>NW_018432489.1:0-261 GCF_002113885.1 Mizuhopecten yessoensis
TTACTATGTGTTTGTACTCCTGGTCCGCTAACAATGTGTGTTTACTTCGGTCCGGCAACAATGTGGGTTTACTCCTGGTCAGGTAACTATTTGGGATTACTGCTGGTCTGGTAACTATGAGGGTTTACTCTTGGTCCGATAGCTTTGTGGGTTTTCTCCTGTTCCGGTAACTATGTGAGTGTCTCCTGGTTCGGTTACTATGTTGGTTGACTCCTTGTACTGTTACTATGTTGGTTTAATCCTGGTCCGGCAACTATGTGG
>NW_018432490.1:0-261 GCF_002113885.1 Mizuhopecten yessoensis
GTTTTGCAAACAGGTATTTGTAGAGAACACAGAACAATTACTTACTTTTGGCTGTCATTGTGTCCAGTCAAAACCAGGCAGATATATGAAATAAACGAAAAGAGCAAACACATAAATCATTGTAAACATTATATATCACTCGAGTATTCATATAGAATCCAGTGAATGTTGTTGAGTTTTGGGGTAAGAAACGTTAAGCGTGACAATATAACCATCGTGAATCAAATACAGGGGGCATATCTAAATTATTCTCACAGATAT
>NW_018432491.1:0-261 GCF_002113885.1 Mizuhopecten yessoensis
GAGTAAAGTATCCTGCTCAAAGATACAACACAGTGCCGTGGCGTAACTCGAACACGGATTTATTCGGCCTGGGCCTTGCGTCTTACTACTAGACTAGCGTGCATCCTTAATGTTTTTGTCTCTAACATTGACATGCAGTGGGATACATCAGATCTATTCATTTGTAGAAGCTGCATGGATCAGGTTTATTGATTTTCTTTAAAAACAAAATGCTTCTGTACAAGGGATTGTTCAAAAAAGGTAAATACTACTTTTCAACTG
>NW_018432492.1:0-261 GCF_002113885.1 Mizuhopecten yessoensis
GAAGGACAATATACCATAGTGTCAACATACATGAACATTATACCGTAGTGTTAAAACACAATGGCAATATACAATAATGTCAACACACATGAACAATATACCGTGGGTAAACACAAGGACAGTATCTCATGGTGTCAACACAAGGACAATATACAATAATGTCAACACACATGAACATTATACCGTAGTGTCAACACACATGAACATTATATCGTAGTGTTGACACAAGGACAATATACAATTGTGTCAACACAAGGACAA
>NW_018432493.1:0-261 GCF_002113885.1 Mizuhopecten yessoensis
TTTTGTGAACTTAGATACTTACTGTCTCTTCTGCTTCAAGACATTCAATGTTTCCTTTTGTATGATGTAATTCTACCTCCACAATTTGCATATATACACTGTTCAGATAAATATATATACAAAACAGACATTTAAAATGTTCTAGGTTTTCCTATTCTACCATACTAATATTTCTTTCACCACTACACGTGTAGGTTTCCTCACTCTGATACATAAACGGACAGGGTGTTGGTATGGTGAATTGCTCTTTATTATATATTT
>NW_018432494.1:0-261 GCF_002113885.1 Mizuhopecten yessoensis
TCAGTGGTAAGTCGCTCAGGTCGGGCAGCATGTCGAGCGCCGGAGTGGTCAGTGGTAAGTCGCTCAGGTCGAGCAGTGGTAAAGTCAATGATATGTGGTTTCCATACTTGAATCATAATTTCAAGTTTTTGAGACAGTTTCAAAACCCACCAAAATACCAATAAACTTAATAGCAAAATATATAGCAAGATCGCATCAATGAAGTCCTAAACATTTCAATTATTACCTGGGAAGTGCTGACATAATTTAGTAAGGGTGATA
>NW_018432495.1:0-261 GCF_002113885.1 Mizuhopecten yessoensis
CCTTATTGGATGACTCTGGTCATATGACAGGGTAATAAAACATTATGTCGTCCTCACGTGCTAAAGTTTTCCCGATCATATTTCCCTAATTCGGACCTCCCGAGAAAATCCGCACGAGCAACAACAACCTAATATTCGGAATAAGATTCATCAGTTTGGCATGGATAATAATAAATGCAAAATTTGTTTTGAACTCTAAATCGCTGCAACCAGCTCACTAAGCCACATTGTGCTGTATCAAAAAGGTCAGCTGTCAGAATG
>NW_018432496.1:0-261 GCF_002113885.1 Mizuhopecten yessoensis
AGTCTACACTACTATCACTGACATCTGTGTTACAGTCTACACTACCATCACTAACATCTGTTTTACAGTCTTCACTACTATCACTGACATTTGTGTTACAATCTACACTACTATCACTGACAAATGTGTTACAGTCTACATTACTATCACTTTCATCTTTGTTACAGTCTACACTACTATCACTGATATCTGTGTAACAGTCTACACTACTAACAATAACATCTGTGTAACAGTCTACACTACTATCACTGACATCTGTGT
>NW_018432497.1:0-261 GCF_002113885.1 Mizuhopecten yessoensis
TAATGAATCCCGAAAAGGTACCTGATCACCCTTAAACGACATATCCTTATTTAAACAAGACGAGCAACATGCACACTCACCGTGTACAAACATATATCATAATTACACTCATGTTTATCGTCCACATAAAGTACAAACAGTTGCACAGGCAGTAACAAATATCATCATTGTCGTCTAAAGTGTGCACAAAGTTATCGCATTCTTCTGTGTTTTAACATATATCAAGATTCAGACCCAATCATACAACGTGCCTTACAATTT
>NW_018432498.1:0-261 GCF_002113885.1 Mizuhopecten yessoensis
TATCTGTTGTATTGGTTATATCTGTTGTATCAGTTATATCTGTTGCATCAGCTATGTCTGTTATATAAGTTGTATATGTTGTATTGGTTTTATTTGTTGTATCAGTTATATATGTTGTATCAGTTATGTCTGTTGTATCGGTTACGTCTGTTGTTTCAGTTACATCTGTTATATCAGTTACATCTGTTATATCAGTTATATCTGTTGTATTGGTTTTATTTGTTGTATCAGTTATATATGTTGTGGTTATGTCTGTTGTAT
>NW_018432499.1:0-261 GCF_002113885.1 Mizuhopecten yessoensis
AAGTAATGAGTATATTCTTGAAACGCAGGGAATGTTATTTTAAAGGGAAAAAAATAACTTTAATGAATGACAGATGACAGACTGGTCAATTTGACATCTAATGAGAACACAATTGCCACAAGCTGTTATTACTTTCTTGTTAAAAAGACTATTGACTCATACCAAAGCCACACCGCTGTAGACGATTCCTCTCACTTAGGGAAGGAGCAAAGTCGTCGTTTGCTTTTGAAAGCAAAAACACACAGAATTTAAAGTGTTGAA
>NW_018432500.1:0-261 GCF_002113885.1 Mizuhopecten yessoensis
ACCAGAAGCTGTTTGTTTTTCAATTTACTTATTCCAACTTATTTAACTTATTCCAAAGTGTTCATCTATTCAACTCCTGTAAACGACCACTTTCAATGTATCCGGGTATGTCTTTTTTTCTGCTAAGATAAGTAAATAAAGCAATGTGTCTAAAAAAACTTATTTAAATATCAATGATCCAGAAATGAGAAATTTGCCTGCCTACAAATCTTACATTAGTATACACATTTTGTTATAACATGTTTCTATAGACATGTCGTA
>NW_018432501.1:0-261 GCF_002113885.1 Mizuhopecten yessoensis
CACTATAACCTCGATAGTATGTCACAAATACACTATAACCTCGATGGTATGTCACAAATACACTATAACATCGATAGTATGCCCCAAATACACTATAACATCGATAGTATGTCACAAAAACACTATAACCTCGATAGTATGTCACAAAAACACTACAACCTCGATAGTATGTCTCAAATACACTACAACCTCGATAGTATGTCACAAATACACTACAACCTCGATAGTATGTCACAAATACACTATAACCTCGATAGTATG
>NW_018432502.1:0-261 GCF_002113885.1 Mizuhopecten yessoensis
ATAGCGCAGACTCGTCGGAGCAATCGCAGCAGGGACCCAGACTAGCAACGACCTTGTTTAATGTCTGTCAGAAAGCCAATACGTTACGCGCGATGTTGGTGACACCGCTATGTATACCAATTAATTCATTTTTTTTAAAGTATCCGATGAATGATTTTTGATAAATGGAGAAAAAAAAGTATTAAGAAGGCAAGGGACCAATGGTACAACTGTTGTCAACCCCTAGCCGAGACATACAACCCCTAGCTGAGACATACAACC
>NW_018432503.1:0-261 GCF_002113885.1 Mizuhopecten yessoensis
GACTTTTCTTCTCTTTTCTCTTCAACGACCAACAATCTGACATGATGTGACATTTCTTCTTACAATACCCGCACACCAGGACAGACCCCGGTCTATGATTGTCAGAATTGTTGACTTTCTTCTGCGGCCCAGAGGTTTTATCCATACTACCAATGCTAGATGGGACATAATCACGAGAACCACTGTTTTGGGAAGGAGGGGTTTTAGCACCGATCAGACCCTGGGGACCTCTACCCGAACTCAGTTTATGAGTAAGAGAAT
>NW_018432504.1:0-261 GCF_002113885.1 Mizuhopecten yessoensis
ACACCTACCTAAGACACACCCCATTCTCTTGATATGATAATTTTCTGTTTATTACATATCTCACATTAGGCTTAGGGTATAAAACCAATTCCTTTGTTTCTTCAATGGTGGAAATATTTGGTTCTTTGCCCGTTGTCTGGATACCCAAAAGTATGCACGGTGATTGTTTAGGTGGATACCCGAAAGTATGCAGGGCGATTGTGTAGTTGGATACCCGAAAGTATGCAGGGCAATTGTGTAGGTGGATATCAGAAAGTATGC
>NW_018432505.1:0-261 GCF_002113885.1 Mizuhopecten yessoensis
AATTTTTGTCAATGGGTCTAAGCATACAGAATGTAAATATAATAAGGTAAGCATCAGATTCACGCTGTCACAGTAAGGACAATATACCAACATGCCCTGCTTCCAGCACACGTAACATGCATCCATATATTAAACACATGGAGGCACGTCCTTAAATGAACTTAGCTGGTGATAGGATATGAAACCCTGTACTTAACCAACATCAACTTCAGCATCCGTCCAGCATTCAGTCACCGAAAAGTGGATACTTGCCCATGCTTA
>NW_018432506.1:0-261 GCF_002113885.1 Mizuhopecten yessoensis
TACATATAAATGTCTTAAGGAGTGTTGCCATTTTCAAATGCAGGATAAATCTTGAAGGAGGCCAGGGAGCCCCATGGCCCCCGTAAAGCTGAAATTGACCCTCTATTTTTATACTCCCGTCAAATTCCCTTCATACTCTTCATAAGATGATATGCAGCAGAATAGGTGAGCGATTCAGGCCCACTTTGCTTCCTGTTTTATTTTGTCTGGGATATCCTGCATAATTAATTACTGATTTTCTTTTTTTCACTTATAGGATTA
>NW_018432507.1:0-261 GCF_002113885.1 Mizuhopecten yessoensis
ATTTTCTCAATCATCTACCTTACAGAAACACAGACGAGTACATACTGGAGAGAAGTCATACAAGTGTGATATCTGTAATAAGGAATTCTGTTATATCTCTGAGCTGCAGAAACACCTCTGCACACATACAGAAGAGAAGTGTGATGTGTGTAATGAGAAATTTTGTCAATCATCTAGCTTACAGACACACAGACGAGTACATACAGGAGCTCGATCAAACCTTAACAAGTGTGTGATATGTACTAAGGGGTTTCCCCGATC
>NW_018432508.1:0-261 GCF_002113885.1 Mizuhopecten yessoensis
TGAAACCATAATACACAGACGTATATAACACACTTTTGTCACTAGGGAACAATAAAATGTCTCATCTGCTGTCGTGCTGATCATAAAGTATTATTGAATCAGACCCATCTTGAAAGACAAAAAAGTTTCAAAATATTTGATGGAGACATCTAAGTTAGAAAATGGAAACAAATTTAGGAACGCATAGTAGGAAAAAGGGTAACACTTAATACACCATGCTGACACCTAGCAGCAGGGGCATACAAATCTGACTAAAACAAT
>NW_018432509.1:0-261 GCF_002113885.1 Mizuhopecten yessoensis
AAAAAAAAGTTCAGAGAACGTTGTAATATTGAAAAAAACACCATTACGCTATATATTTCATTTCATATTGCCGAAAATCGTTGAAGTGAAAAATATAATTGGTGGTTTACTTACCTTTAAGAACGATCTCCATGTTAGTGATTCAAAACGTAATGTCATATTGTGTGTAATTCTGAGACTTATATGTCTTTGATTGAATTTTTTCCAGATTCTCCATTTTAGATTCAAAAATATTTTATTTTTTTTAAAAATTCTCATTTT
>NW_018432510.1:0-261 GCF_002113885.1 Mizuhopecten yessoensis
CTAGTTACTAATCGTTGAGATTAAACATGCTTAGAACACTAGTTAATATTCGTTGAGATTAAACATGCTTAGAACAAATGTACAATGGCTAGTTACTATTTGTACTATACAAACGTTTGGTGGTATCGGGTTTAAAACGTAGACAATGTGTACCATCAAGTTAAAAATTTGATGCCGATCTTACATTTTACCAATGTTGATATCCACGAATATTACGTGTATAATATAAAGCAGAAAGATGAATATCTTGCCAAGGCAACT
>NW_018432511.1:0-261 GCF_002113885.1 Mizuhopecten yessoensis
ATATAATAGCATACATACATATAATAGCACACATACCTACATACAAGAGATGTACATATGCTAGCATACATACATACATACATATAACAGCATAGATGCATATATGTTATAGCATACATACATATAATAGCACACATACTTATATATAACAGCATACATACATACATAACAGCATACATACATATAACAGCATGCATACATACCTATAACAGCATGCATGCATACATATAACAGCATACATGCATACATATAACAGCATAC
>NW_018432512.1:0-261 GCF_002113885.1 Mizuhopecten yessoensis
ATATAGCACCTGACTGTAGCTCTCTCTCTCTCCGAGTTTGTGACATCACATCATTGGCACCGTGAAATACGATATCATATAAGATAGTGTAGATCTAAGTAACATTTGACCCAAATCCTTTTAGAAATTGAGTCACTAGGGTGATAATAATAAAGCGTGCCTACCCGAAACTATAATCTTTCACCTATTTGACCCTGTCCTAAGACATAATGTATTTGGTTTTAATGAAATGTGTTCTGTTGTCAAGTCAAAACATTGAAT
>NW_018432513.1:0-261 GCF_002113885.1 Mizuhopecten yessoensis
CCTATTACAGTGTATTTACCGTTAAGCCAACAAGTACCTATCTGATACCAACTATATTTCATTGTACTTACCGTTACCCCAGTAAGTTGTGTTCCTTTGAGATTTTTTAATAGTTCTTTCTCCCATGTACTTCCTTCTGGTGGTTTCTTCCCCTTTCTCTTGGCTTCTAACTTTTCGGCAGATTTTGCTAGAAACTTCATAGACTTTTCCTTGGTAATGGTCATAAACCTGAAAGAGAGTATATGAAATAAACGTGAATTT
>NW_018432514.1:0-261 GCF_002113885.1 Mizuhopecten yessoensis
AACATATGACCTATCAATATGCTGTCCAAAAATACAAAGGCATCTGGTGATAAGTAAAGCCTATACCCACACCGTGTAGAGATATAAACCCGACCATGACACTACTTGATTTCCCTTTCAGTCTGCCTTCATCTAGGCAGTGAGGGCAAGATAAATAAGGACAAAGGGATTCCTACATAAGCTCTGCGGGAGAATATCTTATCAAACGCATATACAATACCTGGCTGTCGGGATTTAAACATACTTCAATTCATTATATAG
>NW_018432515.1:0-261 GCF_002113885.1 Mizuhopecten yessoensis
GTTTTTGAACTACATAATTTTGTAAAAAATATTATTTTACAACATATCGTATTAAAAATGAGTTGGAAACAGCTGAGGAGACGAAAATCTCTCAGGTTACGAGACTTAGGTTAGGGAGACGCAGCAGGGAACCGCCAGACTGTTGGTAGCTATCGGACGTTTTCATTGGTCATTTACGCAGCAGCATCCCGATACTGGACTATCAGAGGCTGTCATTGGTCTGAGTGCCGAATACAGCATTGGCGGTGTTTGCAAGCATGG
>NW_018432516.1:0-261 GCF_002113885.1 Mizuhopecten yessoensis
TGGCTATCGAGTTGATACAGAAGTGAACTGACTGCCACCTCCCCTTTGAACTGACTGGATCACATGTATTGTTCAGCCCTCACACTCTCACTAACGCAAGATTACCTTATCAATAAATAGTTCAACATCTAGATACGTACATACTAGCTGTAAAAATATACTTATATTCTGTTATATTTACAAAAAGTGTTCTGTAAACATGTAACCTGTACTCCCACAGTTGTTAATTTTGGAGGAAAACATTGTAGAATTTCATAGTTT
>NW_018432517.1:0-261 GCF_002113885.1 Mizuhopecten yessoensis
ATATGTACATAAGAAACTGTTTAGAAAGACAGATAGAACATGATGATGTTAAGGATAAAGTAAGTAACTGATGGAGTTTTACCCGGTTGGACGGGTAGTCTAGTTTACATGATATCATAATGTAAACATTTGTTACCTCAGTATATTGCACAGATACGTCAACTTCTATCTGTCTGTACGTCTGGTACGTGTCTGTCTGTCTGTATGCTACGTATCTGTCTGTATGTCTGTCACGTATCTGTCTGTATGTATGCTACATAT
>NW_018432518.1:0-261 GCF_002113885.1 Mizuhopecten yessoensis
AGAGGTGTCCGTTACCAGCCGAAGTTGTCATAATAGACAAGAGTTTGCTTTATAGAGGTGTCCATTACCAGGAGAAGTTGTCATTATAGACAGGAGTTTGCTTTACAGAGGTGTCTGTTACCAGCAAAAGTTATCATTACAGACAGGAGTTTGCTTTATAGAGGTGTCCATTACCAGCAGAAGTTGTTTTGATAGAAAGGAGTTCGCTGAATTTCTTATCTTTTGTGTTATAGAGATTATTGTTGAATTTGTGAGTTCTAT
>NW_018432519.1:0-261 GCF_002113885.1 Mizuhopecten yessoensis
TATTCAGGTGAGCGATACAGGCCCTCTTGGGCCTCTTGTTATGATATTTTTCTCTTGCAAATAAGATATAATAAGTGGGTTTCACTGTATATCATAATAAGTGGGCTTCACTGTATAGCAAGTGACCATGAACTTGATCTTAGAACTCTGAAACACAAAGATGTATACCTGACCTTTGTGTAAATTTTGATTAAAATCAATTAGGAAATAAAGTTAGTAGACTGATGACACTGAATTGGTTGATGATTTTCTATAAATAGC
>NW_018432520.1:0-261 GCF_002113885.1 Mizuhopecten yessoensis
CAATACCTGCTCACAAGAGAAGATAACTCTGCAATACGCCAAGACCGAATAGTAAGAACGATATATTGAAACTATAACAAGCAAAGTAAGCAAGTAAGTGCATTTAGTATAGCAAATGGTGGCATAGTAAGTGTAGTGAGTACAGTAATTGATGTTACGATAAGTGTAGTTAGTACAGTAGTTGATGTTATGATAAGTGTAGTTAGTACAGTAAGTGATGGTATAGTCAGTGTAGTTATTATAGTAAGTGATGTTATAGTA
>NW_018432521.1:0-261 GCF_002113885.1 Mizuhopecten yessoensis
AGCCCTTCATCCCAGCATGCTACAGGCCCATTATCAGTACCCTGGTCCAGGGTGATGAAATTTGACAAGAAGGATGTTGGCATGGAGGGCTAGCAAGCGTGTTCAAATTTATGACCTTCGCCCATATTCAAGGTCACAGAGGTCAATTGTCAAACAACTTCTTTTGTATAACTAGAAGGTCCAGGGTGATATTTGGCCAGAAGGATGTTGGCATGGAGGGCTAGCAAGTTTGTTCAAATGAATGACCTTGACCCACTTTCA
>NW_018432522.1:0-261 GCF_002113885.1 Mizuhopecten yessoensis
ATAACCATATATACAATTGCTGAGTATAAAGAGAATAATGCACATACGCTTCCAGGATTGCCTTGGGGTCTGCCCCACCCTTGGAGCCTTAACCACTGAGTCATAACTTCGATACGGTTAAGATCCCCACCCCAAAACTATATATACAATTGTAAGGCATAACGAACCGAATGCAGTCTTGATATTAGAATAGACCCTGGGGTCTGACCGAACCCGTGGGGACCTAGTTTCTTAGTCACAGCTTGGAAACAGTTGAGATCC
>NW_018432523.1:0-261 GCF_002113885.1 Mizuhopecten yessoensis
CATACACAGCATGCAACATGCATTAGTACGTCTGATTGTATCCATCGAATACAGTGAATAACTGTCACTTTCTGGGGGTGTCAAATGATTTATCAATCGAATATAAAGAATTAGACAATTAAAAAACATCACTCAAGAAAGTTTTGAAATGTTTGTTCAAAACAAATTTTCTTAATTTGTGTATAAAACATAGCATCTGATAAGAGGTTTCCTGACAGAAGCCTACCATCAAAAAGATCTACAGCAAGTACAGCTGCTTGT
>NW_018432524.1:0-261 GCF_002113885.1 Mizuhopecten yessoensis
TTATCTAACTTTCATTAATTAATTTCAGATGGAAACAATGCACAAGGGTAAAATTTGAACATTTATAGAATTTGAAAATTTAGTTAAGAGAGTAAGATGAACATGGAAACTAATTACACTCGTTGGGGAATAATTATATATATTTATATCTATATATTTTTGTATCTATGTCTATTAATCAATGCAATTCCAGTATATATAGCGACATAGCCCCATACGTTTTAATTAATATCTAAAACGACACAGCCCAATACGGTTTTA
>NW_018432525.1:0-261 GCF_002113885.1 Mizuhopecten yessoensis
CAGTCCAGGACAAAAAAATCTCTGTCAGTGTATCAGTCCAGGACTTAACTATCAGAGTCTGTGTCATTGTATCAGTCCAGGACAAAAAAATCTCTGCCAGTGTATCAGTCCAGGACTTAACTATCCGAGTCTGTGTCATTGTATCAGTCCAGGACTAAACTATCGGAGTCTGTGTAAGTGTATAAGTCCAGGACTAAAATATCGGAGTCTGCGTCAGTGTATCAGTCCAGGACAAAAAAATCTCTGTCAGTGTATCAGTCC
>NW_018432526.1:0-261 GCF_002113885.1 Mizuhopecten yessoensis
AAACAATTAGTTTGATTATCATCTGCCCAAGAAAAGGTACAGAATACACACAAAATATACATGTTATGTACTGTAAAACGCTGCTAACACGAATTCGTAGGGTTCAGATCAATAGTTCAAGGAATAATACGTCAATGTGGTGGGATGACAGATCAGCTTCAGCTATGTTAATGACATGCGTGAGTAGGTGATCAAAAGAGAAAAACGTTAATAATGTAATTATAAAACTTCTTACAATGAAAACATATTGCAATCTGTATG
>NW_018432527.1:0-261 GCF_002113885.1 Mizuhopecten yessoensis
TTAACGACCACGCCCCTTATTACACGAATACTGTGAAGAACATAGACATGGACGAAGGACAGAATGTGTCCTTTCCTGTAGAGGTATGGCTACTGTCAACGTTCTTAATCTAGCATACTCAATTCTAGCGCTTTTTAGATTTTGACATCTTAGCGCGTGGATGAATTGATGCACCGACAGTAGATGCTATAGAAAAGTGTATACATGAATCGCTCTAAAAACATCGCGCTAAAATATGAATACTTCTTACATGTGAATGTT
>NW_018432528.1:0-261 GCF_002113885.1 Mizuhopecten yessoensis
TTTTACTAAAATAATTAAAATCCTGCAAAGAAATTGTGTAAATAATATCTGTAATACAATCAATCAGTCATTATGACATTTAGTTACAAATTATTGAAAAGGAATTCCTGAAATATGTCCTGAAAATAATCTGTAAGCTCCATCTTTTTCGAATCACTGCCTGAGTGCTTAGGATTAATCTAAATATATTTGAATATAAAGAAGACTACACCCAGGCTTCACGAATGCCACAAACAGCATTTAGGAAGCGCACCCATCGGC
>NW_018432529.1:0-261 GCF_002113885.1 Mizuhopecten yessoensis
CTGTACAACTTAACGAGGGAGATCGAGTCTGGGTAAGACTTCCCGGAGAAACCCATGGCGCAGCTATTCTTCCCAGCGACACGCGTTTCACGGGATTTCTACTCAAATAAATCGAAATGAAACATATGCATTTGAATGAAAATAAAATACCTCAACATTTTCTATTTGTGTTTTTTCCCCCCAGGAAATTCCACTATAACGGTATCGTCTTGAGACGCAATAAATATCCTATCACATCTATGATGTAACGACCCTTTTCAT
>NW_018432530.1:0-261 GCF_002113885.1 Mizuhopecten yessoensis
TCAGGTACAAAAGTGTATGAGGTATCTTCATATCATTTCTATACAGGATTTTACATGAGTTTCCATTTCATATGAAATTTATGAAATCAGTCTAATAAAATTCAATTTAGCGAGCATCTTACTAATGTATTTCATTAACAAATACATCACCAAATTCTTAATTTATTGCATTTCATATTATTGTTTTTTATCTTTCTAAAATCGTTTCTAACAACTTTTTTTATATTTTGAATTCATGTGACCAGTTTAGCTGTGCATCAC
>NW_018432531.1:0-261 GCF_002113885.1 Mizuhopecten yessoensis
GAATAGCCTGTGCATACCTGGTGAAATGATCTGTCATTACCAACACATTCTCAATCCCACTTTCGACTTTTCCAGACTCAAGAAGTCGATGCACAACAGTTCCATGGGTTTGAAAGTTTCTATAGGGACTTAGTCTGTCACTGTTTGCTTACATCGTTCCACCTAGACGTTCACGTCATTTTCAAGGCCTGGCCAGTAGAATCTTAGGTTTTGCCAGCCACAATGTTTTCTCTCTGCCCTGATGACCCTTGTCATCATGGA
>NW_018432532.1:0-261 GCF_002113885.1 Mizuhopecten yessoensis
TTGTTGTCTACCTATCGATAACGTTCGTAGTACTACATATTTCGGTTCATAATCTGGTAAACCGAACGAAATGTACATGGTTAACATAGTGACATTGAAGCGCAAATGTAAACAATTAAGATTTTCTTCCTGGTTGGTAGAGAACGTCACGCGACCGTGGTCGTCATACGTATCATACATGTCACTTTTGTGCAAAATGGAGCTTTCTGCCTACGGATTATATACTTCATGTCGACAGTGAAGATTTCTCAAACCTCAGGT
>NW_018432533.1:0-262 GCF_002113885.1 Mizuhopecten yessoensis
GATCTAAATCTCATTTGAATGAAATTGATATAAAATACATAAAGCTTATTCAGACATAATCATAGCGTTATTTCAAATTATAAACACTAATCCAACCCCCTAATCCCTTGAAGTCATTTGTTATCTATGTCTCACAACCATACGTTTCCGACTCATAATGAAAATGGCATTAAGTGACTCATCTTCATTCTTCATTATTATATACACAAAGTTACATCCCCTGTGCACGGTGGTCGTCTTTATACTTTCCCTGTTCAATACT
>NW_018432534.1:0-262 GCF_002113885.1 Mizuhopecten yessoensis
CATTTCTTTGTTGAGGGGCCGCGGTGGCAAAGTAGTTAAGTTGTCCGACAGTCTGCTACCACTAGCCCTCCACTACTGGGTCGTGGGTTCGATACCTCCATGTACGTGGGACAGTCGCCAGGTACTGGCCGTTGGTCGGTGGGTTTTCTCCGGGAACTCCGGCTTTCCTCCACCATCAACACCTTATTTATGGGACATCAATGGTAACACTACTGACAGACATATTTATAAAATAATTGAACAACGGTTTTACGATATATAT
>NW_018432535.1:0-262 GCF_002113885.1 Mizuhopecten yessoensis
ACACGGTGTACATGTTATTGTGTAATTGACTCACAAGGTGTACATGCTATTGTGTAGTTGACTTAGAAGGTGTACATGTTATTGTGTAGTTGACTCACAAGGTGTACATGTTATTGTGTAGTTGACTCAGAAGGTGTACATGTTATTGTGTAGTTGACTCACAAGGTGTACATGTTATNCTATTGTGTAGTTGACTTAGAAGGTGTACATGTTGTTATGTAGTTGACTTAGAAGGTGTACATGTTATTGTGTAGTTGACTCA
>NW_018432536.1:0-262 GCF_002113885.1 Mizuhopecten yessoensis
CCTGTTGCACACCTAGGCACCCTAATGAGTATGTGTGTGAAGTTTGTATGATGATCCGCCCAGTAGTTTCTGAGAAAACCTCCGGACAAGTTCATGGCTGAAGAATAAGAATAAGAAGAAGAACACAGAATAATAATAATAATAATAATAAGAAACGGAGTAAAAACAATAAGTCCCCAAAACAACTAATAATAATAATAATAATAATAAGAAACGTAGTAAAAACAATAAGTCCCCAAAACTTTGTTTTGGGGGACTTAAT
>NW_018432537.1:0-262 GCF_002113885.1 Mizuhopecten yessoensis
AATGTAACATATATGGGTATCTTCCTACCATTCCCTACCCTCAACCGTCAATGTAGCAGATATGGGTATCTGCCCACCATGTCCTACCCTCAGCTGTCAATGTAGCAGGTATGGGTATTTGTCTACAATTCCTTACCCTCAACTGTAAATGTAGCAAATATGGGCATCTGCCTACCATCTACTACCCTCAACTGTAAATGTAGCATATAAGGGCATTTGCCTACAACTCCGTACCCTCAACTGAAAATGTAGCAGATATGGG
>NW_018432538.1:0-262 GCF_002113885.1 Mizuhopecten yessoensis
ACAAAACACGCAAATTTGCTCCAAAATCCTTCAAAAACTTTCCTGAAGTGGGGAGGCCAGCCCCCAACTGGGCCTCGCACCCCCAACTACTTGCGCTATGCAATTAATCAATTAACTGTGAGCCATATATTCTCTCACTTGTGTTTAACATGCCAATCAAACTATTTTGATACAATGGATAGAACCTTACCTGGACGACGACACTAAAGAACATGCTTTGGCTTTTGAACTTTGGAGAAATAGTATACTCTCTGCCTTAGTT
>NW_018432539.1:0-262 GCF_002113885.1 Mizuhopecten yessoensis
TTTTGTTATTAGTCTACCAAGGTGCGAGTGGGGTTGAAGATTTAAAAATATTGATATTAATATCACCAGTGATCACTATATCTAAATTAGTGTTCACAGCTTTTTCAATGACTGAATCTAAGATTTCCCAATATCTAACTGGTGATTCTGGTATATATAGACAAGCCAGAAGAAACTTGAGCGACTCAATGTGAATTTCCACCCATATCATTTCAATTTCATCATGTTCAAGATCATGTCGTCTTTTGGTGAAAATGTTATT
>NW_018432540.1:0-262 GCF_002113885.1 Mizuhopecten yessoensis
ATAATACTAACTAAATAACTTTACAAGTTATCCGTAGATTGTCCTACCAATACCTACTAGATAACTAAACAAGCTAACCGTAGATTGTCCTCACAATACTAACTAAATAACTTAACAAGGTAACCGTAGATTTTACTGACAGTACTAACTAAATAACTAAATAAGCTAACCATAGACTGTCTTCACAATACTAACTAAATAACTTTACAAGTTATCTGTAGATTGTCCTCACAATACTAACTAAATAACTTAACAAGTTAAC
>NW_018432541.1:0-262 GCF_002113885.1 Mizuhopecten yessoensis
CGAACTGTACACCGCAGTAGATAGAGTAATGTGAACTGTACACCGTGGTAGATAAAGTTAATGTGAACTGTACACCGCAGTAGATATAGAGTTAACCGCAGTAGATAGAGTTAATATGAACTGTACACCGCAGAAGATAGAGTTAATGCGAACTGTACACCGCAGTAGATAGAGTTGATGTGAGCTGTACACCGCAGTAGATAGAGATGATGTGAATTGTACACCGCAGTAGATAGAGTTAATGTGAACTGTACACCGCAGT
>NW_018432542.1:0-262 GCF_002113885.1 Mizuhopecten yessoensis
ATGGTTATCGACTACATTCTAAATCATACCTAGTTGTTATCATACCTAAAATGTTATCGACTACATTATAAATCAAACCTAGTTATTATTAAACTTAAATTGATATAGACTACAAAATAAATCATACCTAGTTGTTATCATACTAAAATTGTTATCGACTATATTATAAATCAAACCTAGTTGTTATCATACTTAAAATGATATCGACTACATTATTAAGCATACCTAGTTGTTAACATACTATAATTGTTATCGACTACAT
>NW_018432543.1:0-262 GCF_002113885.1 Mizuhopecten yessoensis
ACATAATCCATTATTTATTATTAAAATTCTGTCGATAAAGAATGACCGGAACATTTCAAAACGCACTGAGCGTAGAACAGTGAACGAGATTCGCCTTACGTTAACAGTAGCTGTGCTTACGTAAGCACAGCGGGTAAAGAATGGCTGTGTACGGAAGGAAACTGATGTCTATAGGCGGTTCAAAGGTAAGGAAATGCCGCGATCAGAGCTGACGCTTGCGGCCTATAGGAGGTGTGAAACCCCCTGCTGCTGTCTAGCACTG
>NW_018432544.1:0-262 GCF_002113885.1 Mizuhopecten yessoensis
CAAATGAACGAGCAATGACTCTGTTGACCCAACAATTCTAATCAAATATTATCAATTCAAGATCATTATATTTGATTTAACTTTACAGAAAATTTCTATCAATAATTAACTTTTCTACATTTAATTGTATGCTTTACAAAATCATTCAATTTTTCATTTCAGGGGTTTTAATTTTCGAAGATCTTTCTGCAAACTAGGAGATCTGACTTGTCTGTAACCAGACTCTGCACACCTTGCTTTGACAGCAACTGCAACACCTTCA
>NW_018432545.1:0-262 GCF_002113885.1 Mizuhopecten yessoensis
TATCACTTATATTGAGTAAACGGAGGCTCTATCACTTTTATTGAGCATACAGGAGCTCTATCACCTATATTGAGTATGCGGGGGCTCTATCACTTATAAAGAGTATACGGGGGCTCTATCATTTATATAGAGTATACGGAGGCTATATCACTTATATTGAGTATGCGTGGGCTCTATCACTTTTATTGAGTATGCATGGGCTCTATCACCTATATTCAGTATGAGGGGGCTCTATCAGTTATATTGAGTATGCAGGTGCTCT
>NW_018432546.1:0-262 GCF_002113885.1 Mizuhopecten yessoensis
GTATGAACGCAGTTGGCAACGAACATATTCTATGGAGCGCGTTACCGTATACCGTATACGCAGTCAAACTGAAGATCAATTCTTATATTTACATATTTTCGTACTATGATGGTACACTGAGAATAAAGCTATCTCCAATACATTTGCTTTTATAATGGTACAAAGCCTCCGTAACATGCGTAAATCCAAACGGATCTCCAACGTTACCATTATGACATCACAATGTAAATTACGTCATCAATAGGAAACAATGGTCTCCAAG
>NW_018432547.1:0-262 GCF_002113885.1 Mizuhopecten yessoensis
AACACAAATATCACACAAGGATATATTGATACACTCCAACACAAACATAACACACGGATATATTGATACAATCAAATATCACACAAGGATATATAGATAAACTCAAACACAAGTATCACACAAGGATATATTGATACACTCAAACACAANTGATATATTGATACACTCCAACACAAATATCTCACAAGGATGTATTGATATAATCAAACAAAATATCACACACGGATATATTGATACAATCAAATATCACACAAGGATATAT
>NW_018432548.1:0-262 GCF_002113885.1 Mizuhopecten yessoensis
TTCAGCACCTGGTCTCACTTTCAGTTTATGTTTGGAAGCCAACGTATTGAGTCCCACCTAATTTGTATTTTATATCATGTTTACTCGGACCTTGCTTTGGTTGAGTGACTGTTACTTTGTGTTGGAGTAAAACACGAGCTTAATGAAGTTAATCATATCACAAATATATACATATTTGTTTTTAAAACTTATCACAAGACAGTTATGGTAAAATCATATGTAACAATGTAAACAACAAACCTATAATTGCAATTATACAATG
>NW_018432549.1:0-185 GCF_002113885.1 Mizuhopecten yessoensis
TCTAGTAGTCGTACAGACGTATATTTCTAGTAGTCATACAGACGTTTTTGACTAGTAGTCGTACAAACGTATATGCCTAGCAGTCGTACAGACGTATATTACTAGTAGTCATACAGACGTATATTACTAGTAGTCGTACAGACGTATATTTCTAGTAGTCATACAGACGTATATGACTAGTAGTC
>NW_018432550.1:0-262 GCF_002113885.1 Mizuhopecten yessoensis
AATGCATCCGCATAAAAATGTTGTCCGTCAGATGGAGATTTTTTTTATCCACATCATCAGTTATCTATCAATATTACAACAATACATGTAACGACAGAACGGACGATTTATAATGCAAATTGTCAAAGTCAAGCCGTTAATGCGTGGATGAATACATCGTTATGTGGAAATTCCGCGAAATGTCACATAAAGGTACCAGACAGATCGGACGAGATAGAAAAAATCTAGCACGGGGTGTGACTTGGGATATCTCCATCTGAGA
>NW_018432551.1:0-262 GCF_002113885.1 Mizuhopecten yessoensis
AGAGACGTTGGTGGATCAGTCAGAAATGAAAAAGTTCCCCGAAGGTAGAAACGTTGGTTGATCAGTATGAAATAAATAATTCCCCGAAGGTAGAGACGTTGGTTGATCAGTAAGAAAAGAAATAGTTCCCCGAAGGCAGAGACGTTGGTGGATCAGTCAGAAATGAAATCTTTCCCCGAAGGTAGAGACGTTGGTTGATCAGTCAGAAATGATATAGTTCCCCGAAGGCAGAGAAGTTGGTTGATCAGTCAGAAATGAAATA
>NW_018432552.1:0-262 GCF_002113885.1 Mizuhopecten yessoensis
CGGATCGCGCCTCCTTTTAAAAAGAGCGATACCCCCTAGTACATCTGCGTCCTCTAGGGGACAAAAATGTCGCGGTGGGAACCATTCCTTTCATTTACACTGTTGAATAATTCTAATCACTTTTTACATTTATAATGTTGGACCGATTGAATCACTTCCTTTCATTAACAATGTCGAGTGTTCGAATAACCCGAATAACCTCCTTGTACATTATGTTTCATAATGTTCAACCGATGCATTGATTTCCTTTATATTTACGGAC
>NW_018432553.1:0-262 GCF_002113885.1 Mizuhopecten yessoensis
GGCCCAGGGTACTAAAATTAGGCCTGTAGCATGCTGGGATGAAGGGCTATCAAATTTGTTCAAATAAATGACCTTGATTTATATTCAAGGTCACAGGGGTCAAATATGTTTTTAACCTTTAAACAACTTCTTCTGAATAACCAAGAGGCCTAGGGTGATGATAGTTGGCCAGTAACATGCTCAAATGAAGGGCTACCAAGTTTGTTCAAATGAATATTGGGGTCAAATATGTTAAAAACATTTAGACAACTTCTTCTGAATA
>NW_018432554.1:0-262 GCF_002113885.1 Mizuhopecten yessoensis
TTTCAGATTACCTCCCTTTGTTTGTAGTTTGAGAGCAGAATTGACAAAAATTCACCTGTCAGGAGAATTCATTTTGCACTTGGTCATAGATGTGCGAGAGTCTTTGAGCCCCCTCGTCTCGATTTAGAACTGGCCCACTGCGGCGTATCCAGATGGCTTCCTTTTTCTGCTGCTTGAACAGATTGCTCTCTCTGTCCAAAACTTTGGAACTTTATCAAAGTCAATCACATGGTTTTTCTGTGTGGCATGGTCTGTGATTGCC
>NW_018432555.1:0-262 GCF_002113885.1 Mizuhopecten yessoensis
GGTCACACAAGATGGAACAAAGATTTGTATGTCATAATTGTCAGACAAGACGGATTAAAGATATCTATGTTTTAATAGTGACACAAGATGGAACAAAGATTTGTATGTCATAAATGTCACACAACATGGAACAAAGATATGTATGTCATAATAGGCACACAATTTGGAACAAAGATATGTATGTCATAATTGTAACACAAGATGGAATAAAGATTTCTATGTCATAATGGCCACACAACATGGAACAAAAATATGTATGACA
>NW_018432556.1:0-262 GCF_002113885.1 Mizuhopecten yessoensis
CAATATACTTCATGATAAATACAGACAATATGATGCATGATTCATGCAGAGAAAAGACTTCATGATAAATACAGACAATATGAAAAACAATACATTCAAACAATATGATGTATGATACATACATACAAAAGACTTTATGATAAGTACAGACAATATGATGTATGATTCATACTGCCAATATACTTCATGAGAAATACTGACAATATGATATATGATCCATACAACCAATATACTTCAGCAATATGGCGCCTGATACATACAT
>NW_018432557.1:0-262 GCF_002113885.1 Mizuhopecten yessoensis
TTTTACATGAACCGCTAACGCGATTCATTCAATATGTCCATAAACGCATTATTGTTATGACCTCGTAAATGTTGAAAAAATAAAAATCATTCCTTAAACAACCCATTTCAATATTTCTTTCAGCTAAATTATTTTAGATATTAAGTAGCTTCATTACTCTTTGTATAAATTTACTTACTTTTGTTATGAGTACCGTGTTACAAATTGAGAACATTCCTTTCATTTAAGGAATGATTTTTATTTTTTCAACATTTATGAGGTC
>NW_018432558.1:0-262 GCF_002113885.1 Mizuhopecten yessoensis
GGGTCAACAATACACTGAATTCACTGAAAGTTAGGGTCAACAATACACTGGAAGTTAGGGTCAACAATGGACTGAAGGTTAGGGTCAACAATAGACTGAAAAGTAAGGGTTAACAATACACTGAAAGAAAGGTTCAACAATACACTGAAAGTTAGGGTCAACAATACACTGAAAGTTAGGGTCAACAATACACTGAAAGTTNCACTGAAAGTTGGGGTCCACAATACACTTAAAGTTAGCATCAACAATACACTGAAAGTTC
>NW_018432559.1:0-262 GCF_002113885.1 Mizuhopecten yessoensis
TGATACATGGGCCGAACTTGCCACAGTATTATTAGTCGAACCTGTTCGGGCCAAAATTGATACAGCAATATGGTAGTGAGTGCTTGGCTTTTATGTATATCATTTGAAGCTGTCAGTGCGTTGCACGTTTGACCGTAAAAAGGAGCAATTCCGTTTACAGAAAGTTCGCATAAGTAGGAGCGAGATCATGTTTTCTTTCTATCCTCTCAAAAGTAATTTTCTCCTGTTTAATGATTTTACATTAGAGTTTTCCTCGTCATTT
>NW_018432560.1:0-262 GCF_002113885.1 Mizuhopecten yessoensis
TATACAGCAATGTCTTGTTTTCTCCATTCAAAGGACTAGGAATCCCAGAAGGACCTGATGGTAGGTCTGGAATTTGCCAAGAAAAGTTGGACATTCTGGAGAAAAAAATAAAAATAAATATTGTCATGAATCAGACATAGACACTGTAGATATGATAGTTGTAACTGTATGATATGCTTTTGTGGGAGAATAGCAATATATACTTTGCGAGGTCACCCATTCATTTTTTGAAATTTGATTAAAAGTTGGTTCATACTAAACC
>NW_018432561.1:0-262 GCF_002113885.1 Mizuhopecten yessoensis
GATGTAACACCAGTAAACAGAAGTTGATATTCTGTGATGTAACACTAGTAAACATAGTACACTCCACACTCAGCAGTACAGCCAGACTAGTACACTCCACACTCAGCAGTACAGCCAGACTAATACACTCCACACTCCGCAGTATAGCCAGACCAGTACACTCCACACTCAACAGTACAGCCAGACTAGTCCACTCCACACTCAGCAGTACAGCCAAACTAGTACACTCCACACTCAGCAGTACAGCCAGACTAGTACACTC
>NW_018432562.1:0-262 GCF_002113885.1 Mizuhopecten yessoensis
GTGTGGTTGTTAGTAGGCTAGTTGTTGTGTCTGGTTGTTAGTGGGTTAGTTTGAGTATCTGGTTTTTAGTAAGCTAGTTTGTGTGTGGTAGTTATTGGGCTAGTTTGTGTTTCTGATTGTTAGTGGGCTGGTTTGTGTGTCTGGTTGATAGTGGGCTAGTTTGGGTATCTGGTTGTTAGTGGGCTAGTTTGTGAGTTTGGTTGTTAGTGGGCTAGTTTTTGTGTGTGGTTGTTAGTGGGCTAGTTTGTGTGTGTGGTTGTTA
>NW_018432563.1:0-262 GCF_002113885.1 Mizuhopecten yessoensis
TTAACTTTTGTTGTGGGGAACATCGTAGACCCGGGGTGTTTGTAGTGTGTGTGGGTATGTAATAAATAATTATTGAAATATATGTACTTCAGTCTTTTGAACTTGATCATCGTAGTGCCCTGGGCTGAAGTTAACACTAGAGTGAACTAGAGTGCACTTCAATGTTTTGCCTAGTAATGTATTGTTTATTCAACTTGAAGCCTTACGGCTCATAAGTATATATAGCAACGTATAATTGATACATCAGTGATATGAAATACCA
>NW_018432564.1:0-262 GCF_002113885.1 Mizuhopecten yessoensis
AATATATCAGGTGACCGTTAAGGCCCATGGGCCTCTTGTTAGGGTATGTTGACTGGATGGCATAACCACCGATGCCGTCTGATCCCGGACAATAGGCTAGGAAGGATCGACATGCTTCAGCGAAAATTATTGACACTTCTCAACACCACAGTTAATACAAATTACAATGCAGTAATTAGCTAACACTCTTTCACCGGATGATTCGCGTGTGTGTTACCACTAGGGTCTGACTTGTAATTACTTGGGACCCTAGGTAACTTGG
>NW_018432565.1:0-262 GCF_002113885.1 Mizuhopecten yessoensis
CAATGTTAACACTAAATAATCCATACACCAATGTTAACACTAAATGATTAACAAACCAATGTTAACACTAAATAATCCACACACCAATGTTAACACTAAATAGTCAACACACCAATGTTAACACGAAATGATTAACACACCAATGTTAACAATAAATAATCAACACACCAATGTTAACACTAAATAATCAACACCAATGTTAACTAACACTAAATATTCCACACACCAATGTTAACACTAAATAATCAACACACCAATGTTA
>NW_018432566.1:0-262 GCF_002113885.1 Mizuhopecten yessoensis
AATAACACAGAGAAAGAATGAATAAAGATATATCACGACAGGAGGTGTAATGTAAACTGTTAGTCAGTAAAACACAAAGAAACAATGGATAAAGATATATCACAACATGAGGAGGAGTGTTAACTGTTAGTTAGTATAACACAGAGAAACAATGAATAGAGATATATCACGAATGGAGGAGTAGTGTTACCTGTTTGTCAGTATAACACAGAGAAAAAATGAAAAAAGATATATCACGACAGGAGAAGTAGTGTTAAGTGTT
>NW_018432567.1:0-262 GCF_002113885.1 Mizuhopecten yessoensis
GGAGTACCATGTAGCCCAATGTCACTAACCCACAATGTCACCAACTCACCAACCCCCAACCCACAATGTCACCAACACACAATGTCACCAACCCACCAACCCACAACCCACAATGTCACCAACACACAATGTCACCAACCCACCAACACACAATGTCACCAACCCACCAACCCACAACCCACCATGTCACCAACACAATGTCACCAACCCACCAACACACAACCCACAATGTCACCAACACACAATGTCACCAACCCACCAA
>NW_018432568.1:0-262 GCF_002113885.1 Mizuhopecten yessoensis
TGTACTGACTTTACACACTGTGCAACTGTGTACTGACTTTACACTATGTACAACTGTGCACTGACTTTACACTCTGTACAACTATGTACTGACTTTACACTCTGTGCAACCTTGTATTGACTTTACACACTGTACAACCTTGTATTGACTTTACACACTGTGCAACTGTGTACTGACTTTACACACTGTGCAACTGTGTACTGNACTATGCAAATACGTACTGACTTTACACACTGTGCAACTGTGTACTGACTTTACTCTC
>NW_018432569.1:0-262 GCF_002113885.1 Mizuhopecten yessoensis
GATGTCCTATATCATAGATAAATGTTTTATATCATATATAGATGTCCTATATCATACAGAGATGTAATATATCATACAGAGATGTCCTATATCATATAGAGATGTAATATATCATACAGAGATGTCCTATATCATATAGAGATGTACTATATCATATAGAGATTTCCTGTATCATACAGAGATGTCCTATATCATATAGAGATGTAATATATCATATAGAGATGTAATATATCATACAGAGATGTCCTATATCATATAGAGA
>NW_018432570.1:0-262 GCF_002113885.1 Mizuhopecten yessoensis
AAAACCGTTGTTTTGACTGTTGAGTTCTACGATATAGAGGAAGATGGTGGCTGCGAAGACTACTTACGTATTGAAGGTAATACTGTTACTCATTTGTGGTAAATCTCAATGCCACATTTTCGGTTTTGTTTCCAAACAATAGAAAGCATGAATGCAATGGAGGGTTTGACTGTAGCTTCAATATATGATATTAGGTTTGCTTATTTGTACTTTAACTTCAATACGCTTTCTTGTCAACTTGGAAAAACATATACATTTTTGT
>NW_018432571.1:0-262 GCF_002113885.1 Mizuhopecten yessoensis
TCATCTATATTTTCATTTAATATCCATTTTCTTTGAGCAGTAGGTCCCTAAACTTCATTAACCTGAAAGGTTATATGTAAATACCAAACTTGAAGATCCGAACCTGTGTACGTGTATGTCACTTCAATATATTGAATTTAAACATAAACTATTAAAATGGTGCATTGCGAGGTTAAAGTAGTAGGTAATAAGGTATTAAGGCTAACAACTTCGTAAAAAATAGTTCACAGGATTTGTAACATATCAATCTCTTTAGCGACCC
>NW_018432572.1:0-262 GCF_002113885.1 Mizuhopecten yessoensis
TAAGGTATGATATAGATTATTTACCTGTGGAAAAGCTCTGAAGATCACATAATTGTATACAGTGTATAAGGTATGATATAGATTATTTACCTGTGGAAAAGCTCTGAAGATTACATAATTGTATAGGGTGTATAAGGTATGATATAGATTATTTACCTGTGGAAAAGCTCTGAAGATTACATAATTGTATACAGTGTATAAGGTATGATATAAATGTGTTACCTGTGGAAAAGCTCTTAAGATTACATAGTTTAATACAGTG
>NW_018432573.1:0-262 GCF_002113885.1 Mizuhopecten yessoensis
AACGACGTGACAGTACACTGTCAGGATATACACAAACGACGTGACTGTACTCTGTGACGACATACACAAACGACGTGACAGTACACTGTCAGGATATACACAAACGACGTTACAGTACTCTGTGAGGATTTACACAAACGACGTAACAGTTCTCTGTGATGATTTACACAAACGACGTAACATTACTCTGTGAGGATATACACAAACGACGTGACAGTTCTCTGTGATGATTTACACAAACGACGTGACAGTACTCTGTGAG
>NW_018432574.1:0-262 GCF_002113885.1 Mizuhopecten yessoensis
GGTTGTGGTGATCCTGGTATGTACATGTAATATAAATGTGTAACACTAAGGGCTGTGGTGATTCTGGTATGTACGTGTAATATAAATGTGTAACAATAAGGGTTGCGGAGTTCCTGGTATGTACGTGTAATATAAATGTGTAACAATAAGGGCTGTGGTGATCCTGGTTTGTTCGTGTAATATAAATGTGTAACCAAAAGGGATGTGGTGATCCTGATATGTACGTGTAATATAAATGTGTAACAATAAGGGTTGTGGTGTT
>NW_018432575.1:0-262 GCF_002113885.1 Mizuhopecten yessoensis
ACAATAATACTTAGATGTGTATAATAATACTTAGATGTGTATAATTATACTTAGATGTGTAAAATAAGTACACTTAGATGTGTATAATAATACTTAGATGTGTACAATTATACTTAGATGTGTATAATAATACTTAGATGTGTACAATAATACGACGGATGTGATAATACTTAGANTATAATACTTCGATGTGTACAATTATACTTAGATGTGTACATGTATAATAATACTTAGATGTGTATAATAATACTTAGATGTGTAC
>NW_018432576.1:0-262 GCF_002113885.1 Mizuhopecten yessoensis
AGTAAGGCCAGTCACTGGTTTCACAACCATAGACAGGGCCGCCACTCAATGTAAGGCCAGTATACTGGTATCACAACCATAGACAGGGTCGCCACTCTAAGTAAGACCAATATACTGGTATCACAACCATAGACAGGGTCGCCACTCTAAGTAAGGCCAGTCACTGGTATCACAGCTATAGACAGGGCAGACACTTAAGGTTAGTCACTGGTATCCTACCATAGACTGGGCCGCCAAACTTAAAGTAAGGTTAGTCACTGGT
>NW_018432577.1:0-262 GCF_002113885.1 Mizuhopecten yessoensis
CTGTTTCAAAAAGTCCATAACTCATCTCACAGACACAGTACTGTTAAACATAGTTTTTTGTTCTGAAAATAACAAAAATAAGTAGTCTATAGTTGCATTAGTATTGGAAATTGTACAACTTAATTAGTTCATATTAAAAATTAATCAATTACAAAAATAAAATACAAATGGGATATTTTATTTTTCAGCTAGGTCCTATAGCAATATATATATATAAATATATCATTTGGGTATAAGAAAATCATGATTTCACATTTCAAGA
>NW_018432578.1:0-262 GCF_002113885.1 Mizuhopecten yessoensis
CTTTCCATATAATGTAGCAGACCACAGTATCCAGGCCTGGCCATGGATTTTTATACAATGTCAAAATTTGTATAAAAAAATAAAATAAAAAATTCACTAAAATTGGTATTTGTCATTTTGAAGTGAACAGTGCAAGGCTGCATATTTTTCATAATATAAAAACAATTTTCTGCATTTTTTTTTATTTTATTTTAAAATTTTGGTCCGTTGTCGATGTTTTTTACAATTTAAGTCTTAAATACGAGAATACCTTTTTACACAA
>NW_018432579.1:0-262 GCF_002113885.1 Mizuhopecten yessoensis
ATATCATTGATCACATACATGTGTATGGTTAGTATTAAAGTATTAATGATCACATACGTGTGCATGGTTAATTTATCAACATAACATTGATCACATACATGTGTATGGTTAATGTATCAACATCACATTGATCACATATGTGTGTATGGTTAATTGATCAACATAACATTGATCACATTCTTGTGTATGGTTAATATTTCAAAATATCATTAGTCAAATACATGTGTATGGTAAATGTATGAAAATATCATTGATCATATAC
>NW_018432580.1:0-262 GCF_002113885.1 Mizuhopecten yessoensis
TGCACTTGCCTTTCACTAAGGCGGCCGGGGTCACCTGCCCGATCAGATGGGTTTTCTCCGGGTATTCCGGTTTCCTCCACACTAAGACCCCCACGCGCTAACATCAAGGCCAACACGAGTGATTTGTATAACTTGAAATAACTTGTTTCATAATTATTGTAAAATAAATAAACAATTCATATATATATAGAGAGAGAGAGAGAGAATAAAAACATATATTTTTCAGATCGTCCGCTAGGCCTTTCTGCCTTCTAGGGCTTCT
>NW_018432581.1:0-262 GCF_002113885.1 Mizuhopecten yessoensis
CCAGTATACACCACCAGGTACACCAGTATAAACCACAAGGTTCACGAGTATACACCACAAGGTACACCAGTATACACTACAAGGTACACCAGTATACACCACAAGGTACCCCAGTATACACTACTAGGTACACCAATATACACCACTGGGTACACCAGTATACACCACAAGGTACACAAATATACACCACAAAGTACACCAGTATACACCACTGGGAACACCAGTATACACCACAAGGTACACAAATATACACCACTAGGTA
>NW_018432582.1:0-262 GCF_002113885.1 Mizuhopecten yessoensis
GTACTAACTGCTACTGCAGTTATTTTCTCCTTTGAATACTGCCCATCTGCAATAATGATTCCGCAACGTACTCCTTGTGCTATCTTTTTACCATTTGGCAACTTTTCGTTTCGTAGCTGACACGGTACAACACTTTTCTTTCGCTTACTTCACACGGCCAGTCATTTTGTTTCCCTCTACTAGCATGCGCTAGTAGAGGGAAATCCCTGAACAAAATGGTGGTCAGACAGGTAGAAATACCGATGATTTTCTTAGATTTAAT
>NW_018432583.1:0-262 GCF_002113885.1 Mizuhopecten yessoensis
TATCCGGTTTTGTGGGATAGCGTTCCACTCAGCTACCAAAGCTGTCCCCAGCTCCTGGAGCGTTCTTGAGCTTGGGCCAAATCTAATCGGTCCCATGGCGGGCAGTTAAGGGAACTCGTATTGCTTGTCTACGTGACCTTAAAGGGGCATCACGCTGAAGTAACTTTTTTGTGTCTTTTTTTCAGATACTACATAAACATATTAAGTGAAACCCCTAATCGAAAATAACGATCGGATTTGGCTGAAATAGATTCATAAAAAT
>NW_018432584.1:0-262 GCF_002113885.1 Mizuhopecten yessoensis
TTGTAACCAGGTATCTCAGTTGTCTATAGTAAGTTTTTGTGTCAATGTATACCAGTGAACTATATTTTTTTGTGATCTGGTATCTTGACCAGGTATCTCAATGGTCTATGATAAGTGTTTGTAAACAGGCATCTAAGTGGTCTATAGTGAGAGTTTGTAACCAGGTATCTCAGTTGTCTACAGTAAGTTTTTGTCAAGGTATACCAGTGAACTATATTTTTTTGTGATCTGGTATCTCTGTTGTCCATAGGTAGTGCGTCTG
>NW_018432585.1:0-262 GCF_002113885.1 Mizuhopecten yessoensis
TATAATGCATAAAACAGATTTACCAGTATTTAACAAGAGATTATTATTTTTAAAATAAGCTTTTATTTTTTTACAGACAATTACAAGATACGAATGCCGAATGTGCAATGACGGCAGTGATTATGCCAAGCTGTATTTTGTAGAGAGGCACATGACGGCTGCCCATTCGGGATATATATTCCGATGTTCAAAGTGCAAGGGAATAGCCAATAGGGTAGATGCCAGGCATGCCAAATGTCTTGGAGGCACGATGGAGACAGTG
>NW_018432586.1:0-262 GCF_002113885.1 Mizuhopecten yessoensis
GTCACCCCCTAGAGTATGATTTCTCTGTCACCCTCTAGCGTATGATTTCTCTGTCACCTTCTAGGGTATTGATTTCTCTGTCACCCCCTAGGGTATAATTTCTCTGTCACCAGCTAGAGTATGATTTCTCTGTCACCCTCTAGGGTATGACTTCTCTGTCACCTTCTAGGGTATGATTTTTCTGTCAACACCTAGGGTATGATTTCTCTGTCACCAGCTAGAGTATGATTTCTCTGTCACCCCCTAGAGTATGATTTCTCTG
>NW_018432587.1:0-262 GCF_002113885.1 Mizuhopecten yessoensis
TTCTAAAAGAAAGACTATCAACCTTTTTTTTATTTACATTTTTTTATTATTGTTTCTTCTATATACATTTATTAACGTTTGTTTATTTAATTCTATTTTATTGACACATACGTGAGGTAACGCAGGCGTCTAGGGGGTCGCTAGTACTACGAAGGTTTCTTTACGTTAAATTGCATAAACGAAAGAAGCGTCATCTATTTCCTTATTTGGACTCTGCCCTAATATGGAATCTGATATCTACTTATATGGCACGTCATTCATT
>NW_018432588.1:0-262 GCF_002113885.1 Mizuhopecten yessoensis
AAGTTTGTATAAACGGTGGGTTGCCCTTCCTTGGGGCGGAGGGGTTGGTCAGAATATGGGAAATAGAGCTATGGAACATCCTTGGGCCAAGGACACTTAATTTTGTATAAATGGATTTGTGTGGCCCCCAGGGCAGAGGAGCTGGGCCCAATTGGGGAAATAGAGGTAAATCCTTTTAAATCCCTCTTCTACCGTAGGGATTAAGGGATTTTATCCTAATTTTGTATCCATCAAGTTGTCTAGTAGTGCCTGTTATTATTAG
>NW_018432589.1:0-262 GCF_002113885.1 Mizuhopecten yessoensis
CTTGTTACAGCTTACAGGTAGTGTTCCTTGGTGACTTACGCGCAAGTGGAACTCAGTCCTTTTTACAGCCTACAGGTAGTGTTCCTTGGTGACTGACGCGCCCCGTGGAACTCAGTTCTTGTTACAGGTAACAGCTAGTGTTTATTTGTGACTTACGCGCCCATTGGAACTCAGTCCTTTATACAACTAACAGCTAGTGTTCCTTGGTGACCCACGAGCCCATTGGAACTAAGTCCTTGTTACAGGTAACAGCTAGTGTTCA
>NW_018432590.1:0-262 GCF_002113885.1 Mizuhopecten yessoensis
CAAGATGTAAGGGCTGTAGTGATATGGACTACCAACACAAGATGTAAGGGCTGTAGTGATATAGACTACCGACACAAGGTGTGAGGACTGTAGTGATATAGACTACCAACACAAGATGTAAGGGCTGTAGTGATATGGACTACCGACACAAGGTGTGAGGTCTGTAATGATATAGACTAACAACACAAGGTGTAAGGGCTGTAGTGATATAGACTAACAACACAAGGTGTGAGGTCTGTAATGATAAAGACTACCAACACAA
>NW_018432591.1:0-262 GCF_002113885.1 Mizuhopecten yessoensis
TGTCAAGGTCAATGAATGGGTAAACAGTCTGCCTGTCGTCTGATACTTTGATGTACATGTCCAGTATAAGTGTACTACTTGCTCGTCGATATTGCTGTATTTTGTGCGTTAACTTATGTCTCACCACACTATTATAATTACAATAATTCAAATTCAAAGTCAAATGAATGTTCGTTTACATGACATTACATTTTTGAGAATAGTTTACGCATCACCATACCAAAATAAATAGTTAGACATTTTGCCAATAGGTTTATGTATT
>NW_018432592.1:0-262 GCF_002113885.1 Mizuhopecten yessoensis
GTACGGTAAATCCGCTGTGTTTACGTTCCCTCGACATGTGTCTTGATTATCAGAGTCGGGCCATTTCTACTCTATACTGCTACCTTATGCATTATCACATGACCCGTTTTTTATAATTATATTTCATTAACGCTTTGTGTCGAGTAAAGAACGCCAACTATTTTATAAAATGATAGAAAATGTCCATGCTTACACGTAAATTAATTGTCAGTTTCAAACATGTATAGTAATTGTCAGTTTACATACACGTGTAGTAATTGTC
>NW_018432593.1:0-262 GCF_002113885.1 Mizuhopecten yessoensis
ACCAAATCAGCAATGTACAATCATGAAACACATGTGTTACCAAATTAGCATATACAATCATGAAACACATGTTACCAAATTAGCAACGTACAATCATGAAACACATGTGTTTCCAAATCAGCAATGTACAATCATGAAACACATGTTACCAAATCAGCAACGTACAATCATGAAACACATGGTACCAAATCAGCAACGTACAATCATGAGACACATAATTACCAAATCAGCAATGTACAATCATGAAACACATGTGTTACCA
>NW_018432594.1:0-262 GCF_002113885.1 Mizuhopecten yessoensis
TCATCCGATAATACAAAAAATACTAAGATTCCTCAGAGACGTATATATTTTTTTTATTGTTTTTAAACGTCTCTGGTACCTGCAGCTAATGTCGGTGTCATATAAAGTGCTTTAAATGTATAAAATTTCACTATAAAAGAAAAAAAAATCCTTTACAACGTACGTATATATATATATATACGTCAGATCTAGGTCTTTTTTTTTCCGAATCCCGATTTTATTTGTTTACTTAATTTTGGAGTGCAAAATAGAAAAGACAATA
>NW_018432595.1:0-262 GCF_002113885.1 Mizuhopecten yessoensis
ATAATTGTCCATGTTGTCCTACATATGTAATCCTAGTGATTGCTGAACAGCTGATATATCCGCAATTTTAGTCGGGGGCTCTAGCCAACTAATTTAAGGCGTAACTGTTATAGGACGTTTTGCGTTCACGAGAATGTATCTGGTCGCGTGGTCGCCCTTTATACTGCATGTGTATGATATCGCATTAAATAAAGGTTTGAACAATTGGACATGATCTTGTTTCCATCAACTCATCAAACATTATTTCGTGGTAGAACTATGA
>NW_018432596.1:0-262 GCF_002113885.1 Mizuhopecten yessoensis
GTGTTGTTACCATCCCCCCATCCCCCACCTACATACTGTTGTTACCATCACCCCAACCCCCACCTACATAGTGTTGATACCATCCCCCCATCCCCCACCTACATACTGTTGTTACATCACCCCGACCCCCACCTACATAGTGTTGTAACCATCACCCCATCCCCACCTACATAGTGTTGTTACCATCACTCCATCCCCACCTACATACTGTTGTTATATCACCCCAACACCCACCTTCATAGTGTTGTTACCATCACCCCAT
>NW_018432597.1:0-262 GCF_002113885.1 Mizuhopecten yessoensis
CGATTTATAAGTAAATATATATACCATTCACTAATTTGTTTAGACACTAACTTCTGGCATTCTAATATAAGACTTGTACCTCCAGAACTCCACCGCCCTGCAGACTGAATGTATGAAACTGACAATCCAGCTGAGGCCGCCTGTGTAGCTGCCCCTATCCGGAATGAGTGAGATTTGTACCAGCCCGCTTCTACTCCCAATAACTGTAATGTTTTAGGCAACACTACCGAAAACTGATATCTGGTCATAGGGCTTCCTCCAA
>NW_018432598.1:0-262 GCF_002113885.1 Mizuhopecten yessoensis
GACTTCGTAATAAACTAATATAAAAGTACCTTGTACAAGAATTTGTGTAACTATCATGATATGGTCACTGTCTACTATTTACAGAGAAAAACATTTTTAACTGTGTTCTCAACTCACTTGAAGGAAGTTTTAATGTTAAGATGTCAATTTAGAATTTGTATGCCCCCGCCATAAAATGGGGGCGGGGGGCATAAAGTGTTGCCCATGTCCGTCCCGTCCCGTCAAACATCATCACTGAAACTAATTTTACATGGTGACGGGG
>NW_018432599.1:0-262 GCF_002113885.1 Mizuhopecten yessoensis
GAGGGAGGGTGAACCTGTATTGTGTTGTTTCTATTTACAGTCTGTCTACAGTGTACTCAGGTCTATAGAGGGAGGGTGAACATGTATTGTGTTGTTTCTATTTACAGTCTGTGTACAGTGTACTCAGCTCTATAGAGGGAGGGTGAACCTGTATTGTGTTGTTTCTATTTACAATCTGTGTATAGTGTACTCAGGTCTATAGAGGAAGGGTGAACCAGTATTGTGTTGTTTCTATTTACAGTCTGTGTATAGTGTACTCAGG
>NW_018432600.1:0-262 GCF_002113885.1 Mizuhopecten yessoensis
AAACATGATTATTTGGTGTAAAGTGGGTGTAAACATGATTATTTGTTGTATTGTGTGTAAACATATTCTTTGGTGTAATGTGCGTGTAAACATGATTATTTGGTGTAAAGTGGGTGTAAACATGATTATTTGGTGTAATGTGGTGTAAACATGATTATTTGGTGTAATGTTGGTGTAAACATGATTATTCGGTGTAATGTGGGTGTAAACATGATTATTTGGTGTAATGTGGTATAAAAATGGTAACTCATTCATGAAGCTT
>NW_018432601.1:0-262 GCF_002113885.1 Mizuhopecten yessoensis
ACTAGTAAACTAGGTATGTCTGACTAATACCCTTTATTCCACTAGCAAGCTAGGTATCTTTGTCTGACTAATACCCTGTATTTCACTAGTAAGCTAGGTATGTTTGTCTGACTAATACCCTTTATTCCACTTGTAAACTAGGTATGTTTGTCTAATACCCCGTATTCCATTAGTAAAATAGGTATGTTTGTCAGACTAATACCCTGTATTCAACTAGTAAGCTAGGTATGTTTTTCTGACTAATACCCTTTATTCCACTAGT
>NW_018432602.1:0-262 GCF_002113885.1 Mizuhopecten yessoensis
GCTTTTTAACGACTATAAATACAGAGCTTTTTTACGACTATAAATACAGAGCGTTTACACGATTATAAATACAGAGCTTTTTAACGACTATAAAAACAAAGCGTTTACACGATTATAAATACCGAGCGTTTACACGATTATCAATACAGAGCTTTTTTACGACTATAAATACAGAGCGTTTACACGATTATAAATACAGAGCTTTTTAACGACTATGAAAACAAAGCGTTTACACGATTATAAATACCGAGCGTTTACACGA
>NW_018432603.1:0-262 GCF_002113885.1 Mizuhopecten yessoensis
TAGAGTAATCAGTGTCAGTAAAGTATCACACCTGTGAGGGCCTCATATCCATTTTAGAGTAGTCAGTGTCAATAAAGTATTACACCTGTGAGTGCCTCAGATCCATTTTAGAGTAGTCGGTGTCAGTAAAGTATCACACCTGTGAGGGCCTCAGATCCATTTTAGAGGAATCAGTGTCAGTAAAGTATTACACCTGTGAGTGCCTCAGATCCATTTTAGAGGAATCAGTGTCAGTAAAGTATCACACCTGTGAATGACTCAG
>NW_018432604.1:0-262 GCF_002113885.1 Mizuhopecten yessoensis
TCTTTGTTGTTTGTGACAGTGCCAGAAGCATGGTCCATTATTTTGTTTGCGTTACAATTTGGACAGTTTGGTGTTTTATTTTTAATAAACAAACTTATGTTGTCGTTAGGTTTGGTTGTACCTAATCTCAGTCTTGTTATTGTTACATCTTCGAGCTTGCTATGGCCATATAATTCGGATTTTTAACTGTTTTTTTTTTATTATATTTCGTATTACATTATTTTCCCCTACTACGTGCCATGTTCTTATCCATTTTTTTTTT
>NW_018432605.1:0-262 GCF_002113885.1 Mizuhopecten yessoensis
ATGTCAAAAATGAAATACACAACACTTAAATTAAGACATATTTTAATGTATACATCATGTTATTGAGAAGTTTTAAGACACATGTATGCACCGTTAATGAGAAGTATTAAATTGAAAACACATATTTTAACGTACACATTTTGTAAAATAGAAGTTTTAAGACACATAAACTAGTATACACCGTTAATGAGATGTATCAAATTAAGACAGATAAATTTATGACTACATGCATTAAGATTCATATACAAAGTATTAGTTTCTG
>NW_018432606.1:0-262 GCF_002113885.1 Mizuhopecten yessoensis
AGCTCCCTCTTGACACGTTCAAGATCATCAACGGTCTCCTGGGTGGACTTCAGGTCCTGCTCAACCTTACGCTTGGCCTTCTCAACATCACCACGAACCTTTTTCTCGCGCTCAAGGTTATCCTCGAGCTGTAAACCGATCGGATATCACGTTATGATTCAGTTCAAAGCATAATTTACAAAATTAAGGCTGGCAAACACCATGTATCACCTTATGTCATTTCAAACCAAATCAATCTATTTATCTTGAACTTCAAAATCAG
>NW_018432607.1:0-262 GCF_002113885.1 Mizuhopecten yessoensis
CGGCTATGTAATTATGTCGTTACAGGATAGGATATACACCTAGCTGTGTAATAGTGTCGTAAGAGGATATACTGCTGGCTGTGTAATGGTGTCGTTACATGATACAAACCCAACTGTGTAATGTTGTCTTAACCGGATACAAACCCGTCTGTGCAACGGTGTCGTTACAGGATATATACCAAATTGTGTTATGGTGTCGTTAAAGGATACCAGACCGTCTGTGTAATGGTGTCGTAACATGATATACACCCGGCTGTGTAAT
>NW_018432608.1:0-262 GCF_002113885.1 Mizuhopecten yessoensis
ACCCCTTTTTAACTTTACTAAACTCTACCATACATTGATCTGGTTGAGTCCTTGATGGTCTTCAGTGGTGAAAGGGTCAAATTCAATTCAATTTTTAGCTTATAGAGGCAAACAAAATCACAATATGTTAAACATTGAAAATTCATCTACCTGTAATGTTTACATATCCACAAACTAAATAACGAAATTTTAATCAATTTTATTTGGTGTTGTGAGAAATACATTCTGAAAGGCGTCTGTTGCCTGTGTAAAAGTAATACTT
>NW_018432609.1:0-262 GCF_002113885.1 Mizuhopecten yessoensis
CAGATTAAATACAAGCACTCTTGTATGGTCAGACGTCTTAGCAAGTACTTTGATCCAGCACTTAAAAATTGGAATGATCTCCTGGAGCTACTGTCAAATGTCTTAGACCCTTTAGATTTACATGGAAAAGACACCAATTTCTTTAAGATTTGTGATGAACTGATGGCTAAGGGAACCATAAGTTACGGATCCTATGATAAGCTGTATGAAGTGATCCACTCAATTGATGTGAGACCAGCTGAGATCATACAAGAGACATCTG
>NW_018432610.1:0-262 GCF_002113885.1 Mizuhopecten yessoensis
CTGTTATTGGTAACAGCTTCTGGTGAGTGATCGGATCACCCACATTACACTATTATTGGTAACAGCTCATAGAAATCACACTAATACTACTGTAGGATCGAGAACCCTTGGCGGGGAATCAAAAAACCTGGGTTGGTGTAAGAAAAAAGGGGGGAATAGTGTAAAAGAATTGCATTGATTAGGTTGCCTTACAAGCGTCAACTGTAGGGAATTTCTGTTTAGCTCAGCAGTAGAGCATCGGGCTGGAGAGCCAAGGGTCGTG
>NW_018432611.1:0-262 GCF_002113885.1 Mizuhopecten yessoensis
GTGTTCTTTTATTAAATCATTAGTCACGTGACTAAATGGTGTTTTGTTATGACCATTTATTTTATTTCTATATTTGTTGTCCTTGACGTCTTGTACTATTTGATTGGGCGGGAGAGTCTGATCTTAATGTTTGAGTTCTAGCTCAATATTTGAGAATTAATTTATCTCTTCTTAACTTAGAGTGTGAGAAGTGTATTTTTATTTTATCCTAATTTCGGATACGAATACTAGTGTGTTTAGTGCGCTTTTACAGGTTTCTTTT
>NW_018432612.1:0-262 GCF_002113885.1 Mizuhopecten yessoensis
GATATACACTCTATATATATTGGTCAGGAGGAGAGTTAAGTAAATTTTATATTGGTTCCCATATTAGACGGTAAGGACGGAAGTCAAGGGGAATGTTGGTAGGATCTACACAATCGGTTTTGAAGGAATTACATATATGTTATAGTATGATCACCGCAGAACATGGTAAGGACAGGCAGGTATCATTATGACCTCTTTAGAACACTCCAAAGACAAATTTTAAGACGGGTGTTTGAATATAACAACAAAAACCTGTTCGACC
>NW_018432613.1:0-262 GCF_002113885.1 Mizuhopecten yessoensis
ACATACATGCAAATTGAACCGATAATAATAAAAGTTTGAGTTTGATTTTTTTTTTATTAACAGGCTCAAAACAGCCAAATACATTCCAATGTTTTCATTTCAAAAAAGAATTGCTGAAAACACAATTGTTTTGTGTTTTTCATGTCTGGTGAATTTGGCTGTTGGCGGTCTGTGTCGGACCTGTTTGAGAGACTGCCTTCAACAAAGCATACACACTCTGCCGATAGGCCTATCAATGTCCGATTCAGTCAGATTTGCAGAC
>NW_018432614.1:0-262 GCF_002113885.1 Mizuhopecten yessoensis
GTATTAGGCTTTCAACATCCGGGCCAAGTGTAATTACGGGGCAAGTCTTGAACACCCGGCCCAGTATAATTCCGGATTAGCTCGAACACCCGGGCCCAGTATAGTTCCGGGGCAGGCCTTGAACACCCCGGCCCAGTATAATCCGGATTCAGCGTTGAACACCCGGACCCAGTATAATTCCGGGGCAAGCCTTGAACACCCGGCCCAGTATAATCCTGATTCAGCCTTGAAAACCCGGTCCCAATTTAAATCCGGATTAGGT
>NW_018432615.1:0-262 GCF_002113885.1 Mizuhopecten yessoensis
GAACAAAAATTCAATAATGTGTTATACCTGTAAACGTAATATATTCTAGAATGACTTACGATGAAATTGAAATCATTATGAAGTATTATTCCTATTTTGAATAAATTAGTGTGAAAATGTTTAAGAACTTATGTATTGAATTCATAATATTCGAGAGCTTACATGCAAGCAGTCCGATAAATAACTGATGAGCCGTTCTTTCGTTTGCCAACCTTACACATGCGACATAGGTATATGTAATCTGATTTCCTACACCGTACTT
>NW_018432616.1:0-262 GCF_002113885.1 Mizuhopecten yessoensis
GATTTTAAAATACCCACCATTGAATGTGTATGGGTAGGAATTTTCATAGCAAACAAATCAGATTTGTACGGTACATTTTATAGACCCCCCAACTCACCCGTTTCTTCATGGGCTCATATATCTCATTTCATAGATCTTGCATTTATTACTGGGGTCTATGATATCATAATTACAGGCGATTTAAATGTAAATGTGTTGAGTCAAATCTACCCACCTCCCATTTAAACAGACTACTAGTAAATTATGGGCTATCCCAGATTAT
>NW_018432617.1:0-262 GCF_002113885.1 Mizuhopecten yessoensis
AAATATTTTCAAGGCATAATTATGTATGTCTCGTTATGTGTAAAGCAAATAGAAAAAAGGTCATACCTACACGTCTATAGTCTATATATCATACACACTCACAACAGGCATTCCTTAACACCAATCTTAAAGCACAGCCCATATTTTGTCGCATAATGCCCAAGATCGAGGAGAAAAGAACAAAATAAATCATTTATACACATATTTATTTCATCAAAAAGTAGACACAACTTTCATTCAGGAAACACATTTCACACACACA
>NW_018432618.1:0-262 GCF_002113885.1 Mizuhopecten yessoensis
GGCGGGATGCTGTGCTTGGTGCCGTCGGCATGGTATTTCAGTGAGATAGCACTCTAAAGTCGGCTCCAGATCGATGCTATCACAAGGACGTAAAAACATCAACATTCGATGACTCCGGCACACTTTTACACATGAACGCGTGTACCACACAACTGAAGGCACGTCCTTAAATCATCTTAGTTGTTAAAAGGAGGTGAAACAATTTAAATGTAAACTAAACGTGTGGCTAATGTTTTGTGCACCTTAACAATATCATTATTGT
>NW_018432619.1:0-262 GCF_002113885.1 Mizuhopecten yessoensis
TTTAGCTGATGATGTTGTGTAAAGCACCAGGTCCCAAAGTAAAAATCAGATTCTGCATCATCGTCTACAGCACAAATTGTGTCACAGATATCCCTTATGTATAGTCAAGATCATAAATTAAGTTTGAAGTATTTTCTTAGTTACAATTTTTTTGCCAAACAGCACAAATGGCATAATAGAGTGAAGTATAATTAGTATCAAGAAAAACCTCAGAAGTCCTATAAAATTTGATTGCTTACAATCTGCAAATACTTTAATAGTT
>NW_018432620.1:0-262 GCF_002113885.1 Mizuhopecten yessoensis
TTACACAGAGACCGTGGGGAATGCACAAGGGTAAGCGTCTTCTGCTTTATCGACAATCCCCGCCATGTAAATTCTACGTCAAACATAAGTAATGTCACGTCTTCATAACGAGAACCGGGGTATTGGTACCAAACAACAATGCACATATATATATAAGCATGATCGAAAACATTCACCTTCATATCACATAGAGAAATATCATATTTCCCGATAAAATCATGATTATTGCGAGCATAAAGCTTGTGAAAAGACCTCATCAATC
>NW_018432621.1:0-262 GCF_002113885.1 Mizuhopecten yessoensis
AAGAAGAATCTTTTCAATTCCTCTCTGGCGCTTCGAAAAACGAAATCTGTAAGTATTGTTGTTTTTTCATTTACATAATATCAACATGCACATTAATTTGGTTTGGTTTACTATTGTTTAACGTCATATCAACAGCTATGGTCATTTAAGGGCGACTTTCCCTGTGTGCAAGATGCATTCGTGTAGCGTATGCCTGTGTGTTTTGGGAGGCTGCGACATGTTTGTGTTTGTCTCTTTGTGATAGCGCGGAACTGATGCCGAC
>NW_018432622.1:0-262 GCF_002113885.1 Mizuhopecten yessoensis
CTTAGTTCCTCTCACTTATCCTGCATTTCTCTCCCGCCTAAAAACTTGCCTGCTGTCAGCTGGTATAGACAGTACACGCTATTCGGGTCATAGTTTTCATAGAGGGGGGCCGTCTTTTGCGTTGGATTGTCAGCTGCCAGCTGACCTTATCCAACTTCAAGGGGACTGGCATAGTTCCTGTTATAAACGATATTTGGACCCATCCATTGAGGGTCGGAAATTGATTGCGCGCACTTTTGCGTCAAGAATCACGTCGGGTAAA
>NW_018432623.1:0-262 GCF_002113885.1 Mizuhopecten yessoensis
GGCTAACTATGTGCCACATAACACACAAAAGTCGAACAGACGAGCAGCAAACATGCTGAGGACGTATTTAAAAGAAAAGAATTAGGAAGAACAGTTCGAGGAATTTGATAAAACCGTGACAAAACTAAATGAGGTACTGTACGTGTGCCTGTTATTTTTTATTGTTTTTATTATAAAAGACTCAAAGGGGTAATAAATTAGTTACACAGATTTTTGACCGATAGGCCGAAGGAAATACGAAACCCTTTAGGGTCATACCATC
>NW_018432624.1:0-262 GCF_002113885.1 Mizuhopecten yessoensis
ATTTACCCCTAGACAGTCGGAAACAAACAATAAAACTGAGTATCCAATTCCGTAATCGTAGACAAGAGAAATCTTTTTTCTAACCACGGGATTACATTTACTATGTCAGTCTCTGTTTTAACAGAAACGTACATGGATGATTCTGCCGGTGAAATTCTTAGCCATCATTCACCAGATAAACGATTGCATGCTATTCAACTACAATTCCTTAATACAGTTCTTACAATATGCTCATCAGTGTAAAAATAGTTATTTTATTCAA
>NW_018432625.1:0-262 GCF_002113885.1 Mizuhopecten yessoensis
AATGTCGTTTAAAGGACGACGCATATACAAAACGCAGTAAATAAAATGAAACAATTGTTCTATAGTAAAAATGAAATATATGGATTAAACGGCGTTTTTTAAATGTTCATGCCGGTATGAACGCAAAACGGTTACAACCCTATTAAACATAAAGCCCTATCCCTATCAGTGCATTAAAGCTATTTGCTAACACAAGTATGAATGTGCAATGAATGTATGTTTAAAAACTATATAATATGTTCGCATGTGTTACAGTGGGATC
>NW_018432626.1:0-262 GCF_002113885.1 Mizuhopecten yessoensis
AAAAAAAGGAAAGGAAAACAGTCTTCTTGAACATTTTAGCCTGATAAAATATATTTTGTAGTTTAAAAATATTTTATTAATGATTGATTAGTCAGTCATTTTTCAAACTTATATATGACTTCTCCAAATAGGTCACGTGATGGCATGAAAGATGATATACATTAAGAAAGAAACAAATTGATGAAACATATCAAAGTGAAATCGAGGATTCGGGAGAGGGGAGAGAGAAAGGGGGGTGAGGGTATAAATAGAGAACAGAGAT
>NW_018432627.1:0-262 GCF_002113885.1 Mizuhopecten yessoensis
ATATTTTGGTTTGGACTCTGAGGGAGTCGGTTCATAGCATTTCACAATCTTGGTGAGAACACTGACAGGACAATGAAATAGCATAAATGTTAATTATTTCTGATGAACTATACTATATATGGATGGGCTGATTTTCAGACAAGATGGGCTTACTGTCAAATAAATACAGAATATTTATAACTATCTGATTGTTTAAATTTCAGACAGACAAAAGAACAGCCACCAAATGGCAGATACACAACGCATGATAAAGATTGAGGCA
>NW_018432628.1:0-262 GCF_002113885.1 Mizuhopecten yessoensis
TTTCGATTTTTTTTTAATCTGATAGTAAATGATGGCAGCCTGAATGTTTGAAGTTGCAAAAGTGAAATAAATATCTATATCAGTAGGAAAAGATTGCAGTGTGGATATATACTGAATATGTAATACAATATAACAATGTACAAGTAACTTAAATAAAACATAAATGAATGAAGTTGAAAGCATTTCCAATAATGTCATCAACTGGCTTCTAAATGTTGATTGCCTGACACACAATAACATTTTAACATAATTGGTCATCATA
>NW_018432629.1:0-262 GCF_002113885.1 Mizuhopecten yessoensis
ATACGCAGGTGTACACTCTATATAAGCAGGTGTACACTCTATATAAGCAGGTGTATATATACATAGATAGGCTATATACACCGTTGTACATGCAATAAATAGGCTTTATACACACTGTGACAGGTGTATATACCCATAGATAGGCTATATACACAGGTGTACACACCATAGCTAGGCTATATACACAGGTGTATGCTCCATAGATAGGCTATATACGCAGGTGTACACTCCATAGATAGGCTGTATACACAGGTGTACACTC
>NW_018432630.1:0-262 GCF_002113885.1 Mizuhopecten yessoensis
CTATGGAAAGCCGGTACGACATGCTAATTGTGAAATGCTTAATGCTAATTGCGAAATGCGAAATACAAAATGCTTAATGCTAATTGCGAAATGTTGTATTAAAATACGAAAGTTCGGAACAGAGGCTAGAAAGTTCGGAACAGAGGCTAGAAATTAGAGTTATTTCCCTTGCTAACATAGTTTTTTCGCGCGAAAAAGAGAAAGATGGCGGATATGTCACATGCCTGCCATGCGTGTAATGAGATACTCGTGCACCACAGTG
>NW_018432631.1:0-262 GCF_002113885.1 Mizuhopecten yessoensis
TTTGCTATTATTTATTAGGTATGTATGCTATTATATGTATGTATGTCGTTATATGTACTATGCTATTATATGTATGCTGTTATATGTATATATGTATGCAGGTTTATGTGCTATTATATGCATGTATGCTTTTATATGTATTTGTCTGTATGCTGTTATATGTATGCAGTGATATGCATGCTATTATATGTATCAATGTACAAAAGATGTATGCTGTTAGATGTATGTATGATATAACATATATGTATGTATGCTGTTATAT
>NW_018432632.1:0-262 GCF_002113885.1 Mizuhopecten yessoensis
GGCCTACAAGCGTTTGCTGAAACGCAATCAAAGCATTATAAAATTCAGAAATGATCAAAATGAAATTAAATTTGGAAGTGTTAAAACATTTATTCAATGCGAGGATGTGACAGAATCAGTATTAAATATTGCTCTTGTTCATCAGTTGTCCATTGAAGATTACTGTCCCCAACAACCTGCCCATAAAGTGAAAAGTGATGATGTTGAGTCATGTGAAGTGTTAGCTATAGCAGTCCCACTAAAAAGCATACAAAAGGTATGC
>NW_018432633.1:0-262 GCF_002113885.1 Mizuhopecten yessoensis
GCTTCTGCTTTCAATACCTTTATCTTTGTAATTGCTTTTAAACTCGTTGTCTCTGCTACTGCTTTCAATTCCGTTATCTTTGTATTTGCTTTTAAACTCATTGCCTGTACAACAGCTTTGAATACGGTTTTCCTTGTAATTGATTTTAAACTCATTGTCTCTGCAACTGCTTTCAATTCCTTTATCCTTGTAACTGCTTTTAAACTCATTTTTCTTTTCTCTGCTACTGCTTTCAATACTTTTATCCTTGTAATTGCTTTTA
>NW_018432634.1:0-262 GCF_002113885.1 Mizuhopecten yessoensis
AATTGAATCTCTCCCGAGAACCACTACTTATCCCTGTAATTATCGCTATCAATACTGATCAACGGTCTATTGACTATCTCCCAAAATGCATTACTTTTATTGATGAATATTGTTTTATAGATTTATAGTAGCACAGGGAACTTAGACGCGATCTTTGCATTCCCTGTAGTGTATTGCTACCACATGGGACTCTAACCCTTAGCCCTAATTTCCCCTAGCCCTGGCACCAGACTTAGATATATTGACAGATAGATGTCTGGCC
>NW_018432635.1:0-262 GCF_002113885.1 Mizuhopecten yessoensis
CTGGTGACATCAGATACACTTAGAGCTGTCAGTGTAACCTGGTGATATCAGATACACTTAGAGCTGTCAATGTTACCTGGTGACATCATATACACTTAGAGCTGCCAGTGTTACCTGGTGACATCAGGTACAACTGGAACCATCAGGGTTACCTGGTGACATCAGGTACAACAAGAACCATCAGTGTAACCTGGTGACATCAGGTACAACTTAACCGTCAGTGTTACCTGGTGACATCAGGTGCAACTAGAACCATTAGTGT
>NW_018432636.1:0-262 GCF_002113885.1 Mizuhopecten yessoensis
GATCAACAATGGAGATTGTATCGTGGGTTTGGGATCACCAAACTATTGTTTGTGTAGCCATTTACTATACACTGGATACTCGGCGCTGAATTTAACATTGTCATCAAGTGTAATACCAAGCGTCAGAGATCAAGATCACAGATATAGGTAAACTTTATCTGACTCGCATTAATTTCAATTTCATGAGGTTAATTTTTATGTCTAAAATCGAAATCCGCATAGTGTTAAACAATGTTTCCCAGGATTTACATGTAATGTTTCA
>NW_018432637.1:0-262 GCF_002113885.1 Mizuhopecten yessoensis
GTATAATCGGGTTTTAAATCAGAATAAGGTATCGTTTGGTTGTTTGGTTGCAGGTAAAGTGCTTCTTTTGCTCCGACATGACAACTGACCCGTTAAATCAGTATGTTGCAGTATTATATAACGAAGTTGATTTGAAGATAAGCTGCTGAATGTGACTATTTTAAAAATGACGATAATTTATACTTAAAGGATATCGAATAACAACATGTTTTTTTTAATTTCTGATGTGATAAAGGAGTTGGAAAGACCAACAGTTATAAAA
>NW_018432638.1:0-262 GCF_002113885.1 Mizuhopecten yessoensis
ATTGTTGTGTCTATATTACCAAATGCCCATAATTTACATATAATAAATATAATACAGCTTTCAGGAAATCCTTTAACATTTTTCTTATTCAATAACATATACCATAATATCCGGGGTCGGGTGGTAGAGTGGATAGCGCACTTGCCTTTCACCAAGGCAGCCGGGGTTTCGATTTCTCGATCGGACGTGAAAAGGTCGGGATCACCTGCCCGACAACGTGGGTTTTCTCTGGGTTCTCCGGTTTCCTCCTACAGTAAGACTC
>NW_018432639.1:0-262 GCF_002113885.1 Mizuhopecten yessoensis
CATTGCTAGTTAATGAAACAATTCATCATTTCTTACTTAGTATTAACTTGTATTAAGTACTGAGGGCCAACACGGACCCAGTTAACTGGATTGCATATGCAGTAGATACCAGACAAGTAGATTGTAAATAATTGAGGTTGTAACAAATATAACAGAGACAAAACATGCCTATGGTTATTTGGTTGTTATCTGCCCATCATGTTAATAAAGTCTGATTGATGACTAACACACAGGTGAAATTTCAAACATTTTTTTTTGTAAT
>NW_018432640.1:0-262 GCF_002113885.1 Mizuhopecten yessoensis
TAACCATCCCCTGACACACACACACACACATAATATATATCTATAGGTATAACCACCCCCTGACACACACACATATTATATATTTATATGTATTTCCACCCCCTGACACACACATCATATATTTATATGTATAACCAACCCCGGACGCACACATCATATATTTATATGTATAACCACCCCCCGACACACACACATAATATATATGTATATGTATTAACATCCCCTGACAAACACCTGATATATTTATATGTATAACCATCCC
>NW_018432641.1:0-262 GCF_002113885.1 Mizuhopecten yessoensis
TGGTAAATATGGTGTTGACGAGTGATAATGAAGAATTTAATTCGAGTCATTTCAAATCGAATTTATGAAACTGAAAAATGTATTAACAGGTAAAACACCTCATTACAAATTATATTTAGAAACATGTTTTGAAATGCTACATCCAGACATCATAGATATAAACTAATACTTATGAGTAAAATACTGAATCGACCTCCATACCTCTATGGAGTTGTAAACGCTATATATGGCACATTCTCCGTCCGAATGAACACAGTACATT
>NW_018432642.1:0-262 GCF_002113885.1 Mizuhopecten yessoensis
AGTTCAGTTCTACTACACACTATCTAACTTCCTCTAACGATGATTATCTAGTTCATACCGAATCCCGTGTAAAATGTCACATGTTGTATTTGCAATGGCACAACAACACCAACACATTGCCATACCACTTTTACAATTGTCACCTCAACCAGGAAGTGAACTGTTATTGCATAACTGATCTCTTGACAATATACATGTACGTTATTCTACATCTTCGTTGCAGTTCTAAGTTTAACACACCTACCTTCAGATCTAGTTGTGT
>NW_018432643.1:0-262 GCF_002113885.1 Mizuhopecten yessoensis
TATCTCTTGAAACAGAAGAAATGACCATATCGTGTAATAAATAATTCATGGTATTTTTACCTCTTTTATCTTTTTATTGGGTGTTTCCAAACACCGTACTTATAGTTAACTCATTCACCCCTAAAATTTCATAATGAAATATTCCAACCTTTGAATTGGACTAGTTTAATTGTGTCTTCAGGGGTGAATGAGTTTTTATTGTAAGTCTCATCTTCTAGCTGGAAAATGTTCTAATACACATATTGGTATGCATATATTTATT
>NW_018432644.1:0-262 GCF_002113885.1 Mizuhopecten yessoensis
TTTTGCATAAGGATATCATAGGTCAGTTCAAATACCACACGAACAAGTAGGATATCGTACGTTTTTATTACCAATTTCTACTATGTAAACGAAAGATATTGTTCGTTGCGTTGAAGTATTTATTGACATACAAGTGAACCTTTTAACATTTATGAAGTATAAACTCAAAGGTGATCCAAAATCTTGGTCAATTTAATATGTATAAAGTACACAAAAACAACACAGATATCTTAAACTATCGAGATATGAAACAGAACAAGGG
>NW_018432645.1:0-262 GCF_002113885.1 Mizuhopecten yessoensis
GGTATTTAACACATTTGACCCCTGTGACCTTGAAAGTTAAACAAGGTCACTACATATGAATGTGACCTTGAATATATGTCAAGGTCATTCACACACACAACTTGATAGCTCTTTATCTGCAGCATGCTACTGGCAGAATATCACCACCCCATGGTTTTTTGGCTATTCAGAGGAAGCATTTTCAAAGTTTAAAAACATTATGCCCCTGTTACCTTGAAAATGAGTGAAGGTCATTTAGCAGAGCAAGCCGCATAATGTTTTA
>NW_018432646.1:0-262 GCF_002113885.1 Mizuhopecten yessoensis
AATACCAATGTGAATATTTAATTTGAATGGAATGGATTTTCCCGTTAACTATCTTTTTTATCCTAGCGCCTTGCTTGGCAACACCTCATTTTTGGCTTTAATGTTGAACGACCGCCCTGATGAGTAAGGTAATGGATTCTGTACCAAGGCCGGGACATACCAAAGTCCTTAAAAATGGTTGTTGTTATTTAAGAAATAATTCGGCCTGAGTTAATTATTTTCCAACATTTTCGAATCCCGAGTTATATATTCCACCATAATG
>NW_018432647.1:0-262 GCF_002113885.1 Mizuhopecten yessoensis
ACAGTGCATTATCCGGATTTTCGGTCCGGTTATTGGATTTTAATTTTAGTGTAATGAAGTTGATTTCCTGCTATCAAAATGTCCCTACCAAACAGTGGCTCTTTTCATTTTGCATGATATCTTAAAGGATTGTGAAAGTATTTAGGTAAGTTTAAATGTTTCATTTGAACCATTTTGGTTTCATATTCACTTCCAATCTGTCATTTACAATCAATGAAGGTGTTAGCAGAAGCACTGCTCAAACTCGGGTCTAATATGACTC
>NW_018432648.1:0-262 GCF_002113885.1 Mizuhopecten yessoensis
AATGTTCAGTAAGCAAAGCAGAACGGATCTCCTACCTTGCTCTCTGCTATAAAGCTATTATAAAATGTACTTTTTTTCTGCTTACGTCATACTACACAACATCGCGTGTTCAATTAAGTAGGTACATACATATCTACAAAACATCATTGACACTGTTGGTGTCTGTATCGTCTCTGTACCGATTATAAATATTTAACATTTGTTTCATGCCTTATCAGTTAACAGTCTTTTTTCTGAGGTGTCAGCGAGCTGCGAAGCTTCG
>NW_018432649.1:0-262 GCF_002113885.1 Mizuhopecten yessoensis
TTTTCATTTCTATAGTTAAGTTATCGAAAAGAGAAAGTTAGAAGCTATGCCACTCACTTACTTATATCAAGTCCCCTGTTGTTCTTTCCCAAAATACAAAAACACACTAATAATAAGTTGTAAGCCTCCGCAGTGTCTTGTACACAGTCCGACTCTCGGGAGTCAGCTTTGGTGTTCTACACAAACCGTTGAGGTCGGAATTATGTTTGATTCGAGTTCTTTGAGCGCCCGAGATTAAAGAGTTTTCACGATGCGGATTTAT
>NW_018432650.1:0-262 GCF_002113885.1 Mizuhopecten yessoensis
CGAACATCAGAAGTACCTTCGTTTCATTTGGCACCAAGATAACGACATTGAAAAACCCTTGGTGGATTATCACATGAAAGTGCATGTGTTTGGCAACAGCCCTTCGCCGGCAGTGGCAACTTACGGCTTACGAAGGACTGCAGACGAGGCAGCACACAAATACGGATCAGATGTCAGTCATTTCGTTCGTCGGAACTTTTATGTAGATGATGCCCTGTCATCTCACCCAACGTCAGAAGAAGCTGTTGATCTTTTACAACGT
>NW_018432651.1:0-262 GCF_002113885.1 Mizuhopecten yessoensis
GTGCAGTGCACTAGAATTAGGTCTCGTGCCCCACTATATACAGAGATATGGCCCTTTGTTTATATTTAATACCGAAGTTTGTCCACGGCATAACTTCAATGATATTTCACCTAAGTTGACCAAATTTGCTATATTTATGTATCTTGGGAAGTAGGAGTGTAGCATTCTAAATTTGGGTCTCGTGCCCCACTATGTAAGGAGATATGGCCCTTTGTTATTTTTTATACCGAAGTTTGTCTTTTGGCTAATAAGGGGAGACATA
>NW_018432652.1:0-262 GCF_002113885.1 Mizuhopecten yessoensis
CATGGGTTTCGGTCTCACCTGTGCTCCAGCCACGTTTCAAAGGCTTATGGAGAAATGGGACCAAGGGAAACCTACATATCAAATTTGGGAAAAAAACTCTTCCTGAGAAATAGAGATAACAAACTTTTTATGTCACAATCCAAGATGGTGGCCTGTCGTCCATTTTGATTATCTGATTAGTCTCAAAATCATACATGCACAACTACAGACCAAGGGAAACCTACATATCAAATTTGAGAAAGATCCCTCCAGTACTTCCTGA
>NW_018432653.1:0-262 GCF_002113885.1 Mizuhopecten yessoensis
ACCTTTCCTACCCTAGACATTTACATAATAGAACAGGCTAACTTGCGCTTATGTAACAGATTCACGCACTTGATAACTTTACGCTTCGCTATATAATTATTACTAAATCAAAAGACTGAACAACACAGTCGCAATCATCTGAGATACAATACACATGTGCGTAACACTTGTGATAGGAAGTTATACAAAACCTACATCTGTAACTACAACAGATATGTATATGAATTACCAGCGACTGATGTAATTTACAATTACACTTACA
>NW_018432654.1:0-262 GCF_002113885.1 Mizuhopecten yessoensis
AAGCCATAAGGTTAAACTTATAATTTTACGAATAATCTTGACTCATTTGAATGTTAATCGCTAAATAAAAAATGTCTGTATATTCCCAATTGTTTTTCAGGATTAACTCAAATAATGCATTGAAGGAAAATCTATTCTTACCATTGCATTTCGCTTTTATGATGAAATAACCATTACAAACAACGTAAGTACTTACAATAGCAATACAAATAGTGAAAAATATTGTAATTGCAAAGCTAAAGTAAATGAAGCATACATTATA
>NW_018432655.1:0-262 GCF_002113885.1 Mizuhopecten yessoensis
GACCTTTGCCTATATTCAAGGTCACAGGGGTCAATTGTCTTAAAACATAAAACGACCTCTTCTGTATAACCAAAAAGCCCAATATGATAATATTTGGCCAATTATTTACTAGCATGAAGGGATACCAAGTTTGTTCAAATGAATGACCGCGTCTTATATTTAAGATCACAGGGGTCAAGTTTCTTAAAAAAACCTCAATAAACTTCATCTGAATTATCCAAAGTCCCAGGGTGATGCTATTTTGCCAGAAACATGCTGTTAT
>NW_018432656.1:0-262 GCF_002113885.1 Mizuhopecten yessoensis
TAGACAACAACAGTAGAGACTTACTGCGTTATATCATTTCCACGGAACCGGAAGTGTTATCCAGTTGTAACGTCGACGGATGTGACGCTCTTCATTACTGCTGCCAGTACGGAACGCTGCCATTGTTTAAGTTGCTTATCAAAAGCGGCATGAAGGCGGAGAGTACAACATCTAACGGATCGACGTGTCTCATTATGGCGACACTCAATAGAAGTAGACAAATACTTCAGTACGTTATAGAAAACTTTCCCGAACAGCTAAA
>NW_018432657.1:0-262 GCF_002113885.1 Mizuhopecten yessoensis
AAACGTTAACTCTACACTCTACAAAATCATTCTACGAGACTCCTCACAAGCTAACATATTACTCTCCGACTCATCGTTCATCTTCTCTGCAGAATTCTCTCAAGACTCTCCGTTCTGAAGCGACTCTTCATTCTCTATTAACTCTCAATTTTCAGCAAACTCTCTCTTCAACTCCCTAACAATTCCTTTTATATGTACTACTATCTTAAAATATTGACATCATATACTAAATATACTCAAAGCCATACTTAACTTAGCCAAT
>NW_018432658.1:0-262 GCF_002113885.1 Mizuhopecten yessoensis
GAAGTTTATTTTAAAGACGGAATAGGCTTCAGTGAAGTTTATTTTTCGTCCAAATAAATGAAGACACGGAATGCTGTATTGCGACGTCGTTTAGTGTTATTTGTCAGAGTAGAAAAAATATCATATGTGTTTTCATTGTAAACCCTGATCTTTCACTAGTAAAAAAAAATGTGAGTTAGGAAGTTATGTTGCTCGACACATGCGGGTTCCCACTGAGTGGTTAATAACTGTGAGTTTGAAATCACACTGAATTCAGAGATAT
>NW_018432659.1:0-262 GCF_002113885.1 Mizuhopecten yessoensis
ATAGTGTCAACAATATGGTCAAAATGTACAATATTGTCAACAAAATGGTCAAAATGTAAAATAAAGTCAGCAATATAGCCAAAATATACAATACTGTCAACAAACATGGTCAAAATGTACAATAGTGTCAACAATATGGTCAAAATATACAATAGTGACAACAAAATGGTCAAAATATTCGATATTGTCAACAACATGGTCAAAATGTAAAATAGTGTCAGCAATATGGCCAAAATATACAATAGTGTCAACAAACATGGTC
>NW_018432660.1:0-262 GCF_002113885.1 Mizuhopecten yessoensis
ATTTTGGATCTCTGTTTGTTACTGTATTACAACGTTTCACTAGCCTGTACTGGCCTCTGTTTGTTACTGTATTACAACGTTTCGTTAGCCCGTTCTGGTCTCTGTTTGTTACTATATTACAACGTTTCGATAGCCCGTTCTGGTCTCTGTTTGTTACTGTATTACAACGTTTCACTAGTCCGTTCTGGTCTTTGTGATAAAGTAAAGACTTGTATTGTCACTGTATAACCCTACCAGATGAGCTAGGAATACCATGGTCAGA
>NW_018432661.1:0-262 GCF_002113885.1 Mizuhopecten yessoensis
GCGGAGGTTACTATCAGTGGTTCTATCATTGATGTCGGAAGTTACCATCAGTGATTCTAACACTGATGGCTTAGGTTATTGTCAGTGGTTCTAACATTGATTGCTGAAGTTACCATCAGTGGTTCTGATACTGCTGGCTGAGGTGACCATCAGTGGTTCTTACACTGGAAGCGGAGGTTACTATCAGTGGTTCTATAATTGATGGCGGAGGTTACCATCAGTGATTCTAACACTGAAGGTTGAGGTTACCATCAGTGATTCT
>NW_018432662.1:0-262 GCF_002113885.1 Mizuhopecten yessoensis
ACGACCTACGAACTAGGTTGTGATAAAGCAGTATACAAGAACCTCGAAACATTTTTTTATTATTATTATTGTTACATTTGGATTGAAGCCGAATGCAGTTTAACGACACTGTACAAAAGCATTGATAAAAGCATTAGTTTTTCCTCAGACATGATGCACATATTGACATTGGCTTTAAAGTCATTGTATAAGATATCAATAATAAAGTAATGTGAACACAGTATATATGTTTGAGACACGACTGTAGGTATTATTGTATATA
>NW_018432663.1:0-262 GCF_002113885.1 Mizuhopecten yessoensis
TCTCCTTACATACTCCCCTAACATAGCTCCCCTTACATAGCCCCCTTACAAAGCTCCCATTATATAGCTCTCCTAACATAGTCCCCTAACATAGCTCCCTTTACATAGCTCCCTTACATAGCTCTCCTTATATAGCTCTCCTTACATACTCCCCTAACATAGCCCCCTTCCATTGCTCCCCTTACATAGCTCCCCTTATATAGCTCTCTTCACATACTCCCCTAACATAGCAGTTATGCCAGTGTATGTTCACACTCGTGTG
>NW_018432664.1:0-262 GCF_002113885.1 Mizuhopecten yessoensis
GATCTCTCCATAAACCATGTAGTTTGGCGTGCTTCTTTTAATACCTGCAACCTTGCAGAATTGTAAATGTAGTTTTTCAATTGCGCTTAAATTTTCAAAACCCCATACTTCTACTGAATAGAAAAGTATTGGTAATATAAGAGAATCAAAACATTTTAATTGAAGGTTTATATGTAATGAAATATTTCTTATTTTCTTGTACACAACAAACATAGCGTTTTTGGACTGTTCCAACAATTTCATTTTTGCTTTGAAATAACTT
>NW_018432665.1:0-262 GCF_002113885.1 Mizuhopecten yessoensis
TTTTTTTCTCATGACTATTTTTATTGACAGAAACAAATGCCTGTGAACATTTCCATATTTTTACCACAGGGACCTGATAATAATTTATTACAGCTAGAACAGTTACACTATTTTGACCTTAACTAAGGTGTTCAGATTAATTTTACATGTTTTTGGGGTTTAGATCGACTTTTAGTAAAAATGCCACCCCAATGATTATCTCGTATATATATAATTTTATATATGGGGCAAAGAAGTAATTCCAACAGTGTGGAAAAGTTTA
>NW_018432666.1:0-262 GCF_002113885.1 Mizuhopecten yessoensis
TGACAGAGAGAGGTAAGGTCAAGATCAGTAATACCGGTGTGACAGAGAGAGGTAAGGTCAAGATCAGTCATACAAGTGTGACAGAGAGAGGTAAGGTCAAGATCCGTTATACCGGTGTGATAGAGAGGTAAGGTCAAGGTCAGTCATACAGGTGTGACAGAGAGAAGTAAGGTCAAGGTCAGTCATACAGGTGTGACAGAGAGAATTAAGGTCAAGATCAGTCATACAGGTGTGACAGAGAGGTAAGGTCAAGGTCAGTCAT
>NW_018432667.1:0-262 GCF_002113885.1 Mizuhopecten yessoensis
ACATTTGCTCTGCATCCTTTCATTGCAATGCATTGAGAAGGCAAAAGTTGTTGTGAGACTATAACAACATTTGCTATAGCAACGTCATCAATCTCTATTGTGACGTCATCAATCATCAATTTCATTGTTGTCAAGACTTAATTTGCTGTACAAAGAACTCATCGAAATAACTAAATAGAGCGTAACTACTCTATCAAAATGTAAATATAAATAATATATATTTTAGCAAACACATTTCTATTGCTGTCAAATTTACATAAAA
>NW_018432668.1:0-262 GCF_002113885.1 Mizuhopecten yessoensis
AGAAATGATTTGGTTATGCAATAGCGATGCCGTAGAAAAAAAAACCAATGCCTCATTACATTTCTAGGCGGAGGAACGGGGATCCTTAAGTGACATGTCGGCCAGAAGCGTGATTAGAGATAATTGTATGCATCAATTTTAAATGACTTTTGCGAGTCTAACGGTCCTTCCGTTTGATCTTTTACTTACAGATTCATGTTTTAAGTGAGTTGAGTTTGGACACATAAATTCTATTTATTCAAGTAGGATTATTTTGATGACT
>NW_018432669.1:0-262 GCF_002113885.1 Mizuhopecten yessoensis
CTTCTTTTATAACGTCCGAAAACGAAAGTAAAAGCACTGCCCTTTGGTAAACCAGACCCTTGAACTACAAGTGATCAAGCGTCTGGTTGAACGAGACTACCTGGCTAGAAGCTATTACTACAGTTGTACACCATATGACACAGTTGATTTTAGGCTTGCATTGCCATACAATTTGATTTCCTGAGATGATGACCTGAGACTCCCGAGTGTGGGTCCTCCTTAAAAGTGTCTTCAACCGACAACAAGCGTCTTCAAGTGACAA
>NW_018432670.1:0-262 GCF_002113885.1 Mizuhopecten yessoensis
TCTAGAGGGAGACTCCCGATTTCGGACCCTAAAATTGAACATATTGTACTAGTAAATTTGTTAAAACTCTTCCTATTTTCTATAAGATCTGATGATTTCTTCTGAACGAGCAGAAAGAAGCCATTTAAAAATGCTGTTTATGCTATTAATTCAGAGCACGCGTGATCTCCCCTATGTAAGTTATATAGCGCCCTTTATTCATCTTTTTATATACACCAGTGAGGGCCTACAGTGTGTGAATTTATATAGGGGTATCACACAC
>NW_018432671.1:0-262 GCF_002113885.1 Mizuhopecten yessoensis
ATACAAACATGGCCTGTGGACCAGACTGCTTTTAAATGAGTACGTGATAAAATTTTAAATTATATCGATACCATTTTTATATACGTAACTATAAAATATTAAAATAAGGTAATATCCAACAATCATGGTTAAAAAGTGATATTTGTGAGTAGATAAGTAACGGAGAACTACTCTTGTGGGTTATTCAGGAAACATGGGTCAGTTATTGATAATAGACTAACCTTATTTAACTACTAATGTCACTTAACAAAGCATTTAACTA
>NW_018432672.1:0-262 GCF_002113885.1 Mizuhopecten yessoensis
GAAATCTCATGATATAAAACATGTGTTATGTATCTGATGTGATATCTCGTGATATAAAACACGTATTATGTGACTGTAGTGATATATCGTAATATAAAACATGTATTTTGTAACTGTAGAGAAATCTCATGATAAAAAACATGTGTTATGTATCTGATGTGATATCTTGTGATATAACACATGTGTTATGTGACTGTAGTGATATCTTGTTGTATACAACATGTGTTATGTGACTGTAGTGATATCTTGTCATATAAAACAT
>NW_018432673.1:0-262 GCF_002113885.1 Mizuhopecten yessoensis
TACAGGATAAAGAACCAGACATGGCTGTAGTGTCTTAAACAGGATAAAGAACCAGACATGGCTGTAGTATCTTACAAAAGATAAAGAACCAAGCTTGGTTGTAATGTCTTTCACAGAATAAAACAAGCCTAGTCTGCTTGTCCTGGTCTGAAGGGAACTTAAACTTATATGAGACTATGGCAGCCCTTTGAAAAGAATTTGGTTATAACTGATCTGGTGGCATAAATAAAATAAAAAATCAGCATTTAATTTTTCACATCAA
>NW_018432674.1:0-262 GCF_002113885.1 Mizuhopecten yessoensis
TACTTTGAAGGTCACAGGGGTCAAATAGGTCTAAACCTTCAAACGACTTCTTCCAAAGATCTGAAAGGCCTAGTGTCATGATATTTGGCCAGTAGCATCCTATGATGGAGCTTGACGAAGTTTGCAAATGAAAATGATCTTGACCCACTTTCAAGGTCACTGAAGATCTGAAAGGCCTAGGGTCATTCAATTTGGCCAGTACCATCCTATGAGGGCATACAACAAAGTTTGTGAATGAAAATGAGCTTGACCTACTTTTAAG
>NW_018432675.1:0-262 GCF_002113885.1 Mizuhopecten yessoensis
TAAAAACAAAATCAACTCACTGTATAAATATATCAGGTGACCGTTTATTTACTGATGGTACCAGATTTATGTCCGTTTCATTCAGAATTACGAACTGAGTCAGTTAGTAGGTTATACCAAGGATAATTAATCCCTATTACAAAAAAGACAAATTAAAAGATTGCTAAATATATTTATATATTATTAGAAGAACCAAGACATTTCCATGTCCTAATTTTAGAGATTGTATTTATATTATTTGCATACATGCTATTTTTATGTT
>NW_018432676.1:0-262 GCF_002113885.1 Mizuhopecten yessoensis
AACAGAGGGTAAATCTCATAATGTTTAATATTAGTGGCAAAGGTATACGTAGCAGTAAGGACGAGAAAAGTAAAGCCTGGTACACATAAGACCTATAACCATGAAGTTAACAATGGTAATGGCAAGTAGCAGTATATATTGGATAAAGCTAACAGTGGACATGTATGTCAGTATACACAGGACAAATGTGATGCTTGCTGCATGTTTTTGCCAATAATTGGCCATGTACACTGGACAAAGCTTACAATGCTTACTGATAATG
>NW_018432677.1:0-262 GCF_002113885.1 Mizuhopecten yessoensis
TTAGCCAAGTGTGTAATAAAGTTACAATACATATACTTTCTGAAAGTTTCAGTTTGAGCAGAGGTAAACCTATTATGACCCAGGTGTGAAATGTTTCATTGCACAGTTAGAATGTGACATGTCGCACAAAAATAGGAAGATCTTTGCATATAACTAGAATACAAGTTCTTTAAAACACAACCAATAGGAGATTAAAAGTGTGACATTTTGATGACAACTCTGTCACCTTCATCAGACAAATGACCAGTGTGAAGGGTAGTAC
>NW_018432678.1:0-262 GCF_002113885.1 Mizuhopecten yessoensis
TTTATTGTATAGATCTTTTTTTTAAATTCTTGGACACTGTAAATGGATCAGACTATTAATGAAGAAGTACATCCTAATATAAATACAGGTTTTGACGAAGAGAAAGATACACTGGAAGTCTTGTCATACCCATTTATTCGGCTATTATTATGGGAAGCCCGATTATGTTGCCACTAAGATACTACCCTACATTATCCATCGTCTTTTGTCTTTAGCCCAATGATATTTTAAATTATCGATCCCCTTACTCGTTTGCAGCCAA
>NW_018432679.1:0-262 GCF_002113885.1 Mizuhopecten yessoensis
ACGAACTCTCATTACTTACCTCACGAAACTCTTTAAGCTCATAACGAATAGTACTACAATCCCGGAAATCTGGAGAAAAGTTATTACAATACCGATATACAAAGGAAACAAAAACCAAGATCAGACCAAGATAACTATCGGCATATTTCGCATCTACCAGCTATGTACAAACTTAATGGAAGTATTATACACAAGCGACTAAAAGATTCGCTAGGGTAAAACTCTCCAACGTTCCCTAATGAACAGCAACGAGGGTTTCAGC
>NW_018432680.1:0-262 GCF_002113885.1 Mizuhopecten yessoensis
ATAAGAATGTTTTAAGACCAGTTTTATGCATTCACGAGGGAACAATTAGTACCAGGGGTAAGCTTCCGTTATCTCTGAACAAATTATAATCTTGTCGGATAAGAGGTGTGTAGCGAAGTAAACATGATGTATTGATAGAGTATACCATGAAATTGATATACAAACAAGGATTTTATAGTTTTTCCTAAACCACTGTAGAATTATTAAAATTTGAAAGTATTAACTTTTGCGTTTACTTGACAATACGTACATATGTACATAA
>NW_018432681.1:0-262 GCF_002113885.1 Mizuhopecten yessoensis
ATGTTCAGACTGTTGTAAACATCTATTTTTTTGTTTAAGCGAATAATCTAGAATAGCAGATAAAAATTAGGCAGGTTAGCAATGGAGTGTATTTTATTAAAACAAATATATCATTCACAATTCTTATTTATTCAAAGTGTTGTTTTCTCAATTTACTTATGAACAACATGGCGTGTATTTATAAATGTTACGATTCAAAAGAAATATACTTTTATTTATCGTCTTGTAATGTGTACAGAATTGAAGTAATGAAATATGTATG
>NW_018432682.1:0-262 GCF_002113885.1 Mizuhopecten yessoensis
TGCCGTGTAATGCAAAGCTGGACAGTCTAGTAGGTAATGGTGCAATAGATAGTATAATATATCACTTACTCTGTGTTTGCTAAATTGTATGCTAAATATTACTGAGCCGTGAAATATCATGTTAATCTTTTGTACAGAAAATATTGCCTGAATTGTGAGAGTATTAGTTGTGATGGTTGGCTTGTGCATTGTTTGTATGCAAAGCTTCCGAACAGGTGAAGACAAAATCTGTACACTGAGTAAGTACTAGGAAATAGGACAC
>NW_018432683.1:0-262 GCF_002113885.1 Mizuhopecten yessoensis
GGAAAGCGCGCCAGCTGTCAGTTCGGAGGCAGTCGTCCGGAAAACATAAACAAACATGGTACACTGTGCTCTGCTGAACTGTTACAGTATCCAATAATGGAGAGAAAATCAGTATTTTCCTGTTCCCAAAGGCAAAAAGCTGCGGAAAACATGGACAATTAAGGTAAAGAGAGAGGAATTTTCTCCAACCTAACGCACGAAACACTGTCAAAACCAAATGTTATACAAGAGTGTGATTATATTTATTATTCAGGATAAGTTT
>NW_018432684.1:0-262 GCF_002113885.1 Mizuhopecten yessoensis
TGTCTCGACGTCCGTGATGTCGCTGTATGGTCTGGACGGAGAAATAAATTAGACGTTAGATAGGCTGAACATGGCGGACAGCCAGAACGCAACGTTATACGATCAGCAACTTAGAAAATACATCGATCGCTAGAGAATTCTTAGGTAAGGCACTGACGCCTACCGCGGCCACCGAGCCTCAGGAAGAATCCGCAAACATGTCGACCACATAGAAAACGTCATTTTAGAAAGCATTCCGCGCGGAGCTCATTCTAAAACTAAA
>NW_018432685.1:0-262 GCF_002113885.1 Mizuhopecten yessoensis
CGCGTTTTTACTGTTTGTGCCTGTGGCAAAAACTGAAATTAAAAATGTCATGAAGCACCGACAAAGAGATAAATGTACGGCCATCAATTCCAAGATTTTCCAGTTATTTTTCATCCTTCCGGAAATAACTGATGAAGGCCAATGGAGTGTGACGTGCTTGTGACGTCATAGTAAGCGTTTCATGCCTGCTGGTATCAAAATGTATGTGATAGATTTCTTTCACTCAGAATGCATATTAGTTTTTATCTAAATAAACAAGTTA
>NW_018432686.1:0-262 GCF_002113885.1 Mizuhopecten yessoensis
CTTTGACAAGTGCGTATACGTAATTTGAATTTGGACGAAGTGTTCAATATGCATGAAATAAATGCATATTTATGTTTTATTGGGGTTTAAACCTTGTATTTTCAGTGAAATTAAGTTGTCGGAAGATCATAATTTTATGCTTTTTTTCTCTTAAATTTCGTCATATGTATACTAGTAAGTTCTGTGCATCTTCTTTTGAAGTCGTTTCGTAATTAGGGAGTCATATATACACCAAGGCAACATATCGTACGTACCAACATTT
>NW_018432687.1:0-262 GCF_002113885.1 Mizuhopecten yessoensis
CATACGTGTTGTAACCACATCCGTAAGCGATTGATCAGCATTATCTCCCCATGTTTTAAATTCCCAGTCAATAAAGAACGACACAGGGTGCAGAACTGCACCCACAGTTGGCTGGCGTAAGTTGAGGTCGACATATTCGTTTTTAATCCGTCGACATAGTGTTGTCTTTCCAACACCGTCTCTGCCGGTAAAGACTACACGTATGTGTCGGTATTTCTCTGTGATTCCTTTAAACAGCGCTAAATACGCTTTATACTCAGGC
>NW_018432688.1:0-262 GCF_002113885.1 Mizuhopecten yessoensis
AATGAATCCAACTAAAATGATGGATAATGTATGAATGTTAATACATAAATTCAAATTAAAAAAAAAATGTGATATTAACTTTTTTGTGGAGAAAACAGAAATAATATTGACCATACGTTAGCATGAATAACGAACACATTTAACAAAATAAAGAGTAAATGAAACAACATAAAAATAGTCGGAACTTGTTTGACACCACACCGTCAACAGATGGATAAATATTATTATTAATTCATGAATTAAAGTTACGATGAATGAATCA
>NW_018432689.1:0-262 GCF_002113885.1 Mizuhopecten yessoensis
ATAATATAATTGCGTCAATTCTGTAAATTAAACCGTTTTTGAGTTGTGACCATTTTAAGATTTTGACCTATGACGTCATGGCGGCCAAATTTAATTTTTGACCTACTTCAAAATGTTACTTGATCATCTTCAGACCTTTTCCTACAATATACCTTAAAGACTTTAAACCTATCTTTTACCAATCAAAAGATACAGAATTCACAAAGTACGGAAGAATAATAATAAGAACTAGAAATTGTTGGCTAACAATTTGACGGGCTTT
>NW_018432690.1:0-262 GCF_002113885.1 Mizuhopecten yessoensis
TTACATTGGATAAATCAAAATTAAGAGCGAATGAGTTGAATTCCCCGGAAGTAACGATTATGCTAATTAGCGGGAAAACGACAGGTGCAAATCGCACACTTCACGTGTCTGTATCTCGGAACTGAGTTGACCGATTTCGATGCGGTTTTTGATATTTTTGTTTTTAGATCATATATATTGATGTTATATGCATTTGTATTTTCGTTCAGGGTACACTTTAATGTACTTGGAAAATAGCTACTATAATAGCTTACTGTTCTAC
>NW_018432691.1:0-262 GCF_002113885.1 Mizuhopecten yessoensis
CTGTCCGGTGGAGTCCGAGGCATCTGTTCTGAAACAAACTGGATTACTCAAATAAACATAAGGTAAATGAGGAATTATCTTTTTATAAAATACTTTAAACATTTTATATTTATTCAAAAATATAATTATATATATGATATAGTTTGAATTATAACTGCTAATTTACAGTTGACTGAATTATTCAGTGTAAATGGCATTTAATATCATTCAGTAAAATGGCAAGATTGAAACAAACGTGAAAATCATTAAACATGTCAATACT
>NW_018432692.1:0-262 GCF_002113885.1 Mizuhopecten yessoensis
TCATCACCCTAAATGCTGAACGTTAAGCAGGGAATAACAGCTACACTGCACCATTCCTCAGGAATATCTTGGCCTGGGGGAGAACGCTCAACACTTAAATGCAGTGGGTAACAGCAGGCTTTATTTTCCACGATTTTCACAGGTAGATGTGATATGACCCATGAACACGTGTTCTACACAACAGAAAAGTGCGTTGATTATCTAGAATGAGATTGAAGATTTACTGTTACGGCAGTCTTTGTTTGACAAAAGAAATTAACAG
>NW_018432693.1:0-262 GCF_002113885.1 Mizuhopecten yessoensis
GCTATCATTTTATCTTTGGATCAGGAGAGTTTGATGCTATCGTTTCATCTTTGGATCAGGAGAGTTTGATGCTATCATTTCATCTTTGGATCAGGAGAGTTTGATGCTATCATTTTATCTTTTGATCAGGAGAGTTTGATGCTATCGTTTTATCTTTTGATTAGGAGAGTTTGATGCTATCGTTTTATCTTTGGATAAGTCAAGTTTGATGCTATCATTTATCTTTGGATCAGGAGAGTTTGATGTTATCGTTTATCTTTGG
>NW_018432694.1:0-262 GCF_002113885.1 Mizuhopecten yessoensis
ACACGTTGTTTTGTTGTTAGCAGTTGTCCTTCTTGACTGATGAGTATGATACACTCCTGTAAGAGAAGACAGAAACTTAGTGGGGTACTGCGTCTGATATATACACATACTGTTAATGATAACTAGCTCTTCTCTGTCCCTTTATACACAACCAAATTACACAGTAGGCCTATATTATAGTATTACATCACACAGTACCAGCAGATATATATACTTAACAATTACCAGTAGCTGATATATATACTATACAATTACCAGTAGC
>NW_018432695.1:0-262 GCF_002113885.1 Mizuhopecten yessoensis
TTCAAGTCACGTCACGGCACTGTGTTGTATCTTTGAGCAAGATACCTTTCTAAGCTTGTTAGCTTGTTTCAGTCTACTCAGCTGTAATATAGTATGTGACAGGGCAGTGCTAGAATTGTAGAATGCTAGCTATGAGCGTTGAAATTGCAGCACCGGCTGTATGGTTTCCAGGGAGTTGAGAATGAAGTTTGCTGGTTACAAATGCCTTTTAGCCACGGATAATACTTTGTGAACCGCTTTGAGACGACCTACAAACTAGGTT
>NW_018432696.1:0-262 GCF_002113885.1 Mizuhopecten yessoensis
TTTTCTACACTGTTTGAGGTAGGAACTTGAAACTTTTAGACATGGAAGATATATGTATGGAGAAGTGTACAACACTTTCGGATTTAAATATGACCCCCAGTAGCTAGCCCAGAGGGTTTGGGTCAAATATTTTCAAAGATTCAGTCTTGTTGCATATCAAATCAAACATAATCATGAGTTCTACATTTTTTATATAACTCCTAGGGGCCGGGCCAGAGGGGATCAAATACTTTTAAAATAAAATTTTATTTCAGCATATGAT
>NW_018432697.1:0-262 GCF_002113885.1 Mizuhopecten yessoensis
AAAGTTGGTCAAGGTCATTCATTTAAACAAACTTGGTAGCCCTTCGGGCCAAGTGAGCTAAAAAGCAATTCTGATTAGTCAATGCTAAAGGTGTTATTTCACACGTGAAAATATCACATTATCTGTTACACTGTGAAAGATATCAGCTTTTTAAAGTTCATAGAATTCCCATATCTCACTGACAAAAATAAAATAAAGTGTATATTATCAGTTCAGATAACAAGAGGCCCAATGGGCCTGCATCGCTAACCTAAGTAAACTA
>NW_018432698.1:0-262 GCF_002113885.1 Mizuhopecten yessoensis
TTTTTTCACTATCATTTCTAGATGAATTATTTTCTCAATAATACAAACATTCATATGATACCCATGACACATACGGGCAACACGGCCATTGTTTGACTCCGCGACCGGAAGAGTTATGCAAAAGTATTCTTACTATCGCTGCTTGTTCTACCCCATCCTGTAATCACACAGTCCTCTTCATTGTAGCCTGCTAGTTGGGCGTTAGTAGCGGATGTCAAACTTATCGGTTGTTTGTTTGAGTTGAACGAAATTGAAGAACTTA
>NW_018432699.1:0-262 GCF_002113885.1 Mizuhopecten yessoensis
ATCGCTTTAAATGATATTTACTTCATTTTAATCATGTTTACTAGCAATTCAAGGGCAAACGTGCACAGCGCCAATAACTGGAGTACTTGACAGTCGGCTCAATGGTCAGACATACCGGGTTTTGAAAGATGCTGACAGATTACAATGTGGGAAGGAATGTATCGCCAGTGGTTCTTGTCAGTCTATTAACTTAAGTAACGATTCCTGTCAATTAATCAGCAGCGCGGACAAATCCTCTGTGATACCGGCTGTAGGATGGGAG
>NW_018432700.1:0-262 GCF_002113885.1 Mizuhopecten yessoensis
GCATTTTGTCTTGTCCGTGATGAGTGAATTGCACTGATAACGAGACATCTTGATTGTCGAGATGTATGATCTTCTGTTTGTATTCTTGCCTTTTGCAGGTTATTAGGATGTGGTTGTGCTATATGATAATATGAAATAGAAAAAAGGAGTAAATACTTTATGATGTTAAAACGAAAAGAAATGATGTTAGTATACAAACTGTATGTGATTTGCTCTGAACAACAACCTATCTGAGTGTTTAGTTCATGCAAGCGTTTTGTTT
>NW_018432701.1:0-262 GCF_002113885.1 Mizuhopecten yessoensis
CATTACCATGTGTCGTTAACGTTTCCCTCCACGTCTTTCCTGTAGTCTTACCAGATGTCGTTCACGTTTCCTTCCATGTCCTTCCTGTAGCCTTACCAGGTGTGGTTAACGTTTCTCTGCACGTCTTTCCTGTAGCCTTAACAGATGTCGTTAACGTTTCCCTCCACGTCTTTCCTGCAGCCTTACCAGATGTCGTTAACGTTTCTCTGCACGTCTTTCCTGTAGCCTTACCAGGTGTCGTTAACGTTTCCCTCCACGTCTT
>NW_018432702.1:0-262 GCF_002113885.1 Mizuhopecten yessoensis
TTCAGTTTGGTACAGCCTCCGTAACTGACTGATCTATTTGATAACCACCACCATCCCCTCCACACAACCTGGACTTATTTACTCAACATGCAACTGCATATATTATATAGATATACCTTGTTAGTAGATGTAACCATTTTGGAACCACCCAAGATATCCAGATACATGAAATTATGGATTAAGTAAGATATGCTTACACACAGTATACTATTATATATGCAAGTATTAGAATGAGCTCATTGTCATAATATATATATATATA
>NW_018432703.1:0-262 GCF_002113885.1 Mizuhopecten yessoensis
AGTATGGTTTAACTACACACATGTACGCTAGTATAGTAATGCTACATGTATGTACATCAAGGTACAATCTAACTACACACATGTACAGTTAAACTACATACATGTACAGTTAAACTACATACATGTACAGTTAAACTACACAGCTGTACACTAATATAGTAATGCTTCATGTATGTACACACATGTACAATTAAACTACACACATGTACACTAGTATAGTTATGCTTCATGTCTGTACATGTATGTACACTAGTATAGTAAT
>NW_018432704.1:0-262 GCF_002113885.1 Mizuhopecten yessoensis
TCTCAAACTTTGTTGGACTCTATCCCAGGAAGCCATCAGCCAAATTTGAAGATTCTATATCTTTCAGTTTTCCAGAGGAAGTCGTGTGAAGTGATTGACACATTTGACCGCTGTGACCTTGAAAGTAGTTCAAGGTCATTTTAATTCTCAAACTTTTTCGGGCTCCTACCAACGATGTTTTCAGTCATATATCTTGGCTCTATGCCTGTTCGTTGTTCATAAGAAGATGTTTAAAGGAAAAGTTGACGGACGACGACGGACG
>NW_018432705.1:0-262 GCF_002113885.1 Mizuhopecten yessoensis
AGAAGGCAAAGTGAAAAGGACCACTTTGTTATTGATCAAACCCCCGAAAAATTCCAGGACCCGGGGCAGCACCGAATCATCAATATAACAGTATTTGGCCTGACGCCTGGTACACAGCATTTTTTCACAGTATATGCTGTGAACAATTTTGGGAACTCGACATTTATAAAGGACATAAACTGCACTACAAAAGGTGATTACGAGCATTTCCGCATCAATATACATTTACCTTATGAAATTTGAATAAAAAACAGCCTTAAAA
>NW_018432706.1:0-262 GCF_002113885.1 Mizuhopecten yessoensis
ATATCATATGACAAGTTTATTTGTGAATAATTCATTAGATAGCCTACTCCGGTTAATAAGCGAAGTCAGTCCCTTGGTTTCAGTCAATATCGTCAGGTCGAACCTTGGCATAGATCTGTGAGCTTTTCAGCTAAGGTGTGTCAAACATCGCACTATTTGAACATTTCCTGATTAAGTCCTGTGATTTGTGTTATGAATATTGTAATATATATAAATATCGACTCTCACATCTCGGTGTGCGATGCTTATTTAGTTCAATTTG
>NW_018432707.1:0-262 GCF_002113885.1 Mizuhopecten yessoensis
GCCATTTTGTTTTTGTTTTTGCGACATAGATCCCATAAAAGGCATTTAATTAACTCTGGAACTGTTTTAATTGTAATCGTTGGCCGATTTTCACCATCTATGCAACACCTTAACGTAGAACCAATGACGATTTTAAATTGGGGTTTGCCAGTGACATTTTATTGTAAACTATCTGTTTACATCTTACATCTTACATCAATAATCAAATACATGTATATATAACTTCGATATTTTGTTAAAATAACACTTCATGTAATGATCA
>NW_018432708.1:0-262 GCF_002113885.1 Mizuhopecten yessoensis
GTACCATCTACAGAAGATAAACCGTCATGTCCGTGTGAATGAGAGTCAAATAGTACAGGGCAATTGTTATTGTCTAAAAATATAGCTGAACAAAGACCTCCCACTATTATCAGACCCATTGTATGATTTGACAGAAAAGTGTTGATGCCTTCTTTAAGGTTCATGGTGTCGTTAGTGTGGTCCCAAGATATGCGGGTAACGGTTCCATATATCTGTTGATCATATTGAACTTCATAGCTAGCCGCTTCAAGTGAAACACTAT
>NW_018432709.1:0-262 GCF_002113885.1 Mizuhopecten yessoensis
TTTTTTTTAGATATATCACAGAGCAGGGCATAACAGTCAAACTGAGAAGTAACAAGTTAATGCACCAAAGTCTCGCTATGTCATAATGGAGGGCCGTCTCAGTAGAGTACCTCGTTTGATAGGCCAGTTGCAGGTTGTCTTGATTACTTCGTATGGAGATGAACCTCTAAAAGCCTGGACCCAATTTTACACTGGGCGGTACTTCTTAAACTCCTCCCTGTCTGTTCCAGTTTTCTACAGCAGTTCTCTCTTGACTTTAATG
>NW_018432710.1:0-262 GCF_002113885.1 Mizuhopecten yessoensis
CTATCAGTCTCAAAAGTAAACACAACTACAGACCAAGGAGAAACTACATATCGAATTTGAGAAAAGCTTGATGGTGGGCTAAACACTCAAGATGGCGCATATTGGCCATCATGGTTTTTCGATTAGTCTCAAAATTCGATCAGCATAACAAGGGACCATCCGAAACCTTCATGTGAAATTTGAGAAAGACACCTTCAGTACTTTCTGAGAAATAACGCTAACAAGAATTATTCAGGACGGACGGAAGGACCTCGGACAAAGG
>NW_018432711.1:0-262 GCF_002113885.1 Mizuhopecten yessoensis
CTGTTAAACGGCATTCAGTTTTCTTAACCAAGTAATGCTCCAGACAATTGGTTTGAAAACATCATCAAGCCATACAGAAGGGCTTAAACAGACGTATTCTATTACGTGATTTATGTCCTCGCAACAGCCAGGGTCTTTGAGGACGGGTGTCTGCGATACACCTATAGAAGAAAACTACAATTCAAAAGAAGTGGATTTGTTGCCGACAAAATTGTTGCCCACACAATTAAAGGGTGTAATTTTGAAATATCATGGTCACCAT
>NW_018432712.1:0-262 GCF_002113885.1 Mizuhopecten yessoensis
TTAGGTTATGGCCATTTCTAGTGTACACTGCTACCTAAAACTGATATATTACGGCATCTATATTTATAATGTTTTAACTTATACAAACAGAATAACCCGGACAGGAAAGAGACACTTTGTATGCACCACGTACCGGTCGTTGTTTTACAGAAGGGAACAATTAATTGTAAGGTAAGTTATCTTTTTATTGTACTATGATCGGTCATTAATTTCTCGTTGTAATGTTCGTTTAGTTAATACGCCTGATCATAACTGTCTCACA
>NW_018432713.1:0-262 GCF_002113885.1 Mizuhopecten yessoensis
TTATTAAGGAAACACCAACGACCACGGACCACGGACGCAGGGCGATTTGAATAGCCAACCATATGATAGTTAATATGTGCTATTATCCATCAGGATATTGTTACCAGTAACAAAGACATATCTACGTTTTAGACGAATGCTTTTTGTAGAATTGAAAACATGGATATGAAAAACATACTCACACAATAAAGCATAATGCATTTGTTATTGATAAAATTCATACCAAAATTACATTGATAAGCTGACCTTCATAAATTTTGAT
>NW_018432714.1:0-262 GCF_002113885.1 Mizuhopecten yessoensis
AGCTAATATTTATTGTTTCACATTAACGACTATAGTCAGATATTCGTGTATCTTGTATATTGACATGAAAACCCGTTCTTACTTCCGTAGATCTAGAAACATTATTTACATGTAGCTTTGTAAAAGTCATTTGTCTGTTTTTGTTTTTTGTGTTTTTTTTACTTTTTTACGGCATTCATACATATCTCTTTCCATTTGAAACTATATTTGAAACTAATTTTTCATATTTTACCCCATTGTACTATTTATTAATGCTCTAAGC
>NW_018432715.1:0-262 GCF_002113885.1 Mizuhopecten yessoensis
GTTTATATTTTGATTGCCAATATTAATCAGTCTAGTCCATTAATTTCAGTTGTTTGTATTTTGTTTGCCAATGTTAACCAATGAAGTCCATTGTTTTTCATTGTTTATATTTTGATTGCCAATATTAATCAGTCTATTCCATTAATTGCAGTTGTTTATACTTTGTTTGCCAATATTAACCTATGTAGTCCATTAATTGCAATTGTTTATAATTTATTTGCCAATATTAATCAGTCTAGTCCATTGATTTCAATTGTTTATA
>NW_018432716.1:0-262 GCF_002113885.1 Mizuhopecten yessoensis
AATTTATTTCCGTCGTTTTTGGTATAGTAAAGAAAATAAGTTTCAAGGTAGACAACTCTCACCAGGATCAAAATTATTGTAAAGTGTAAAATAAATGAATCATAAAGACTTTGCGTGTATTTGGTTCAATTTTTCACTCTTTTTGTATGACACTTTGTGTCCTGTTTGCTGTAAGCTTGTATTCAGTAACTTTAGCCATACAATTTCATTAAAAAAAGCTTTTTGTAACATGTTGTAGATATTTTATGATAAATCAAATATT
>NW_018432717.1:0-262 GCF_002113885.1 Mizuhopecten yessoensis
AATTCATCACACAAAGAGGGTAGTTTCCACTGGCAGCTCTGCATCTCTTCTCATTGATCACTGTGAATGACACATTTACAACGTGCAGACGTTTACCAACATTTGTACCATCTCCTGATAACTTGATTTTGATTTTTCCATCAGGTGCAAATTTATTATCTTCTGCAGTTAATGAATTCAAAACTTGCAAAAGTTTAGTTTTCAAGGACTGTTGGACTCCGAGGCCATTGGGAGTATCCACAATCTTAAATCCAGTATTTAG
>NW_018432718.1:0-262 GCF_002113885.1 Mizuhopecten yessoensis
TTAGGGGAGCCCCCTACCAGCGAGGTCTGTTCAGGTCCCATCACTGTACAACTTAAGTAAGTCTAAGTTTAATCCAGATTGTACTTGATGCAATGTTTTATCCTGTAATACAGTAAAGATTGTTAAAATCATTTTTTTTCTAATTGTTTTTGTTTGTTTTATATTGTAGATTGTGCTGTGAAGGATTTTGTATACTGCAAGTCCCTGTGACAGAAGCCTGTGTGTGTCATAGATTATTCGTGGACTTTCCTTGTGTTGGGAC
>NW_018432719.1:0-262 GCF_002113885.1 Mizuhopecten yessoensis
AGTTTACAAGCATCAGTTTGAATGATTTTTGGATTTCTCAAATAAGTTACTAAGTACAAACAACACAAACATGACAAATAACGATAAATTGCTTTTATTAGTCAACTATAAACAAATTAATTGAGCTAAAACACAGTAACTAAACTACTGAGTACTTACTAAACATTTCTTGACTAGACAGTTCTTCAAATTTCTTGACATTTTTGACATAACATTTTTCTTCTTGACTAGACAATGTAGACATTACTTTACTACATTTTTT
>NW_018432720.1:0-262 GCF_002113885.1 Mizuhopecten yessoensis
ATGTTTTACGTTTAAGTTACAGCGGTCGCTTTTTTCAGTAAGACACGTTTACCAATGTTAAAAATCACACAGGGCTTCATATCAATATTTAAAGCAATGCAAGATAAGTTCATAAACTTATACACGTTCTTGTCCCTGGATACCAACAGATTTCCGAGTATCTGGATACGTTTTGCGGGCTATTTTTTATAAAGGCTAAGTATTTATCAATATATAGAATCTCAAATTCATTATATGCACTATAACGATGGATAACAATATA
>NW_018432721.1:0-262 GCF_002113885.1 Mizuhopecten yessoensis
ACTAACCGATTTACAAATGACCGTTTCACTCACAAATCCGAACTTATATATCTTCCTGGAAGAAAACTTGAACTCGATATCACTCTTTCTTCTGGAGATGGACGTGTTGATGTTCGAACACCATTCACTGGCTTCGAAGAAATGTCGACTGTATTTACAAACCGAATTACAAAACAAAGCATAGACACAACAGTAGAAATCATATACAACCGCGGAAACAAACTTGAAGCAGATATTTCCCTATCGACTGAGAATGGTCAAG
>NW_018432722.1:0-262 GCF_002113885.1 Mizuhopecten yessoensis
TGAGGACTTACTCTCTCCGAGGTCTGCCACGAAAATTGAGGAGACCCAGCTTTGTCCCGTGTTGCGCCAACCCAGTAGGGAGTGTTAGCTAAAATACAAGCAGAAACGAGTAATTTAAGACTGCTTATTTTAACGATGTACAAAAAGCAATATTTGAATTTGATTTATTTAAATTGCAATTAAGTCTTGGCAAAACGACGTTAAAATGTAAATTTTAACTTTACGTGACTTCTGTGTTATTGTGCATATAGACATGCCATAT
>NW_018432723.1:0-262 GCF_002113885.1 Mizuhopecten yessoensis
AAATGCTGGATGCGGCCTCCCTTTCATGGTCCATTGACTTTGTCATCATCTCCATCAACTTAACTGTCATCATCTCCATCAACGTTAAGTTTTTGCGTTCAAGGTAGTAATTCTCTGATACTATAAGTGCTAGACCAACTAAACTTGGACCATTGAATTTATTCACCGATATGTGCATTGATGGTCGAAGTGGGGTACAGGGGAGACACATCAATCCGAATTGATGGTCGAAGTGGGGCACAGGGGAGACACATCAATCTGA
>NW_018432724.1:0-262 GCF_002113885.1 Mizuhopecten yessoensis
TAGGCAATATGAATGCCAACTGAAAGCAGTTCAATGCTTAAATATATAATTATTTTGCTTGAAACGTTTTTTTTCTATAGTTACGAATGTGTATTATTCCCTATGATGATCACAAGTGTTCAAACATTGTGGAAAATTGGCCTGTTATGAATCGATTATGAATGGGAAAACAAAATTGTGTGTGATTAAAGTATGTACATGTGTCTATAATGATATAATTTTATGTGGAATATAGTATGTATTACTATATGATGGTGTTATC
>NW_018432725.1:0-262 GCF_002113885.1 Mizuhopecten yessoensis
AGGTGTGTGTTTCTATAAAAGAGCTTATATACCAGATGTGTATGCCTCAACAAGATCATCAACTTCGCCCTCAGTAGATTGAAGGGCCGAAGAAGACTGAATGTCATTGTTGAAATCTGTAATTGAAATTTTGTGCAATTTCCGGAAGCCTGTTGGAGTTAGCTAGTACCTGGTCATCGATATCTGAACCGCACCAGGTTTCCGTCAATGCAAAAAGGTCAATGTCCTGAGATGTTTCAAAATCACCGATGGACAATGACTT
>NW_018432726.1:0-262 GCF_002113885.1 Mizuhopecten yessoensis
GGAGAAGGAGAGGTACACAAGGGACTTGCATAAGTTCGTGATTACACGCACTGGACACAATACAATCTCGTTTTCATTTTTGGTATAATTAATCATGATAACATAATATTATAATTATTTATCTATATTATCTATATAACATTTTATTTTTATTTAATCGTAAACTTTTCCATAATCTTACGGGACAATTTTGGTTTGCATGGCTGTCTGGTCAAGTTCATTGTTACTATTTTTAAAACGATCATTGTCTGCGCTGTAGCAG
>NW_018432727.1:0-262 GCF_002113885.1 Mizuhopecten yessoensis
TTAACACTTTAGGTCATTTAAGGATGTGCCTTCATGTATGTTGTGTGTGCATGCTTGTGTGTATGTGTGTGTAGGAAACAGGGTATGTTGGCGTATTTGCCTTCTTGTGATAGCAAGGATCGGATGCTGACTTTACAGTGCTATCTAAGTGAATAACCATGCCGAAGGCACCCAGCACAGCAGTCCGACTAGTCACATTTTACTGGCAATGGGTGAACCAGTTGTTTCCAGGCCCCTCAATGCTGAACGCTAAGCAGGAAAT
>NW_018432728.1:0-262 GCF_002113885.1 Mizuhopecten yessoensis
TAGCATGATAACTAAACATATACTAATTATATATGATATATGCAATAAAATTGCAAACTAAATATTATCGCTCGCTCTTTATATGATTTCAAAACTTTACTATAATTTCGCACGCGCAGGTCATTTTACCTGACCCGCTTACATTTCATTAAGTACGCCATTTGCATAAACAGGTAAATAAATCACACACATATAAATGCACCCGACAGAGTCTATCCAGTAGTCGTAACCCATCATGCATTTAACAGTATACACTTAGGCC
>NW_018432729.1:0-262 GCF_002113885.1 Mizuhopecten yessoensis
GTATGTCACAAGTTACACCCTGCATCTTCGATTCGTCCAAGGTTGACACGGAATTGTGATAGCTTATGAAATGTTTTCTCTGTTCATAAGTATTAAAACCATCATGTATGATGTTAAAGACACTGTTATACTTATCGATAGTCAAATTGCACTGTTTCCTTATAAATCAAGGTCACTTTGAGCAAAATATAAATGCAATTTGGCTCTTACGCCGTCTCACGTAATCTCTAAGAATATTAATAATATAACTCGATAGAAAAAA
>NW_018432730.1:0-262 GCF_002113885.1 Mizuhopecten yessoensis
AAAAACCTAGGATGCAACACCAAGCATAATTGCAGATAGTATGGGTGTACAGCTGCCACTTCTATATATACAAAATAAGCCCCATGACTGATATAAGTTATAGATTTATTGGTGGATCCAGGGGTAGTTTACCACTAAGAATAACACTGTATAGAAAAATGAGGAGATTAAATTAAAATGTGTGATACATGGTAAAGTACGAATTTTACTGATCTTTCGCTCTAGTCAACATCACTATTTGCTATTTGGTATGATTGATAAA
>NW_018432731.1:0-262 GCF_002113885.1 Mizuhopecten yessoensis
CAATATCACACTGACATAAATTACAAATGTTGCACTGAAATTAATTACCAATGATTCACTAACATAAATAACCAATGTTACACTAACATAGATAACCAATGTTACACAGACATAACCTACCAATGTTACACTAACATGAATTACCAACGTTACACTGACATAACCTACCAACATTACACAGACATAACCTACCAACATAACACAGACATAATCTACTAATGTTACACTGACATAACCTACCAATGTTACACTGACATAACCT
>NW_018432732.1:0-262 GCF_002113885.1 Mizuhopecten yessoensis
ATCATGAAGAGTTTTGTGACAAGGTTATAAAAAAAACTTACTTCAATAAATTGTCCCTTTAAGCTCCACATGACCTTGGTAAATGAATGAACTTAAATTAAAATGTCATTTCGTAACATTCATTTGGTTCGATATAGAGATTGATATGTTACAAATCCTGTGGACTATTTCATACAAAGTTGTTAGCCTTAATACCTTATTATCTACTACCTTAACCTCGTAATGCACCATTTTAATAGTTTATGTATAAATTCAATATATT
>NW_018432733.1:0-262 GCF_002113885.1 Mizuhopecten yessoensis
TAAGTTCTAGTATGATACATGACTGACAGGTATAGTACAGTGGTACGTTCTAGTGTGATACATGACTGGTAGGTATAGTACAGTGGTACGTTCTAGTATGATACATGACTGTTAGTTATAGATAAGTGATAAGTTCTAGTGTGATACATGACTGGTAGGTATAATATAATGATAAGTTCTTGTATGATACATGACTGGTAGGTATAGTATAGTGGTCAGTTCCACTATGATACATGACTGGTAGGTATAGTATAGTGATAAG
>NW_018432734.1:0-262 GCF_002113885.1 Mizuhopecten yessoensis
CGGAGGGAGTAGGGGTAAGGTGTAGGATAGACGGAGGGAGTAGGGGTAAGGTGTAGGATAGACTCAGCGTGTAGGGGTAATGTTAAGGATAGACGGAGGGAGTAGAGGTAAGGTTTGGGATAGACGGAGGGAGTAGGGGAAAGGTGTAGGATAGACGAAGGGAGTAGGGGTAAGATGTATGATAAACTGAGGGTGTAGGGGTAAGGTTTAGGATAGACGGAGGGAGTAGGGGTAAGGTGTAGGATAGACGGAGGGAGTAGGG
>NW_018432735.1:0-262 GCF_002113885.1 Mizuhopecten yessoensis
GGTCTACCCCTTTAGTGATTTGTTACAGTCAGAACATTGTTGTTGATTATATTTTGTTTATTTCATTTTTATTCTATCTCATAATAGTCTCGAAATGTGTGATTTTCTTTTCAGAAATGATTTATCAAAGCTATAGTCATGACGGGAAAAAAACATTATCCAACACTTGAGTTTTTATCACTGTTTTCCTATGACCTTAGCTAGGACTCAAACCTTGAAAACGCAATCCAAGACAATGTTTTTAGAATGATTATTATTACCC
>NW_018432736.1:0-262 GCF_002113885.1 Mizuhopecten yessoensis
TCTGTAAGGGGCATTTCCGATCCCCAGGAACCACTTACCGGTACTCACAGTTATCAGTTATCACTTAGATGTACATTAAAACCTTGTTTACTGCAACCATTTGACCAGATAAATGTTTGCATGATAAAGGAGTTTAGTGATAAGTTGAGGAGAACAAGGACATTGAAAGAAGTTGGCGATAAAAAAGGTGGCAAGTGTAACAAGACGCAACATCTTGAGGTTTTACTCTACTGTAAATGTCTCCCCCTCTGTCAGTAACACT
>NW_018432737.1:0-262 GCF_002113885.1 Mizuhopecten yessoensis
TCTGAGTTTGATGAAGTTGTTTAATTGATACGACGGCTTCAGTTTGTTATGACTTCTACACCAGTAAAGACAAAACAATAGAGAAAAGGCGGAACTTACCTACGTCACGATGGGAACTAAACCAAGTGGTGTGTGTGCTTTGGATGTCTGCTCTGGGTGATTTTACTTGTACATTTCAACATTGGCGTCTGAGAGGATGACCTGTGGTACACAACATGGAACGATTCGTGATGGCGAAAAACGTGCAAACCTGATCGCGTTT
>NW_018432738.1:0-262 GCF_002113885.1 Mizuhopecten yessoensis
TGAAGAAGGGGAGTTCATTTCGAATATTTTTGTGATTGTTAAAACAAATGGCAAGTTTAGACCAGTAATTAATTTGAAAAAGTTAAATGAGTTTGTAGTCTACCATCATTTTAAACAAGAGACCCTGAATGTGGTTTTGGAGTCTGTCGAGAGAGGTGATTTTTTCTCTTCTATTGACCTGAAAGATGCTTACTTTAGCATCCCAATGGTTGAAGAGTGTTTTTTATTTGAAATTTGAATGGAAAGGAACGTTGTGTCAATT
>NW_018432739.1:0-262 GCF_002113885.1 Mizuhopecten yessoensis
GGGAAAAGAATACACCTGCTGTTACCCACTGCATGTTTCGTAGGAACGGCGACTAATGTCGGGAACCCCTTGCATAATTGTGGATTTGCTTCGGTGTCTTCTATTTTGGGACACAAAAGCGACCAACATAAATCTGCTGCATCCATTGCCATATTTGTGATCTTCATCTTTCTTTTTACTTGCTAACTACTTTTTACCTCCTAGCACCTTGCTTGGCAACACCTCACTTTTGGCATTAATGTTGAGCGTTCGCCCAGGTGAG
>NW_018432740.1:0-262 GCF_002113885.1 Mizuhopecten yessoensis
CTGTACAGGTAATGCGTGGTATTACACACAGTCACAGTTAGACAAATGTACAGGTATTACGTGGTTTTACACACAGTCAAAGTTAGATAACTGTACAGGTATAACGTTGTATTACACACAGTCACTGCTAGACAACTGTACATGTATAACGTGGTATTACACACAGTCACAGTTAGACAACTGTACAGGTAAAACGTGGTATTACACACAGTCACAGTTAGACAACTGTACATGTATAACGTGGTATTACACAGCTAGACAA
>NW_018432741.1:0-262 GCF_002113885.1 Mizuhopecten yessoensis
TGAAATGCATCTTTTTAACATTCATGAGGGTATGCAACACAGTTCTGTTCAAACATATTCCATGATGCGCGTTAGTGCATCTTGGAGAATATGTTTGAACGGAACTGTGTTACATACCCTCATAAATGTTAAAAAGATGCATTTCAAACATTATATTTACGTTCTATTATTTCCACTTTTAATTATTTGAAATTAAGAAAAAATGGTCTTTTTTCACGTCAAAAAGCAAAACACAGTCATGAAAACAACATTAATTGAACAG
>NW_018432742.1:0-262 GCF_002113885.1 Mizuhopecten yessoensis
ATCTTGGATGAATTATATATGACGCCATTTACGTAATTATACTCTACTTAAGTATAGCTTTTATATTAGTAATCCATCACGGAGCTGGAATAATGTAGGCCTACCTCAACTCTGTGGAGTGAAGCGTGCATAGTTCTTAATGCGTGAATAAGTAATGCTTGCATATCTTGCGCAGTATAGTGTCGTGTCGCATAATGATATAGAAATATGGTCAAATATCAATAATAACTTTAATATTTCATTTGAAGAAAAGGTAAAAAAA
>NW_018432743.1:0-262 GCF_002113885.1 Mizuhopecten yessoensis
GTTGTGTGATGGTAGTGAGACATACCTGTGACTGAGTTGAGTCGTAAATATTATGTGATGGTGGTGAGACGTAAATGTGACGGAGTTGAGTCGTGAATGTTGTGTTATGGTGGTGAGACCTACCTGTGACTGAGTTGAGTAGTAAATGTTGTGTGATGGTGGTGAGACGTACCTGTGACTGAGTGTAGTCGAGAATGATGCGTGATGGTGGTGAGATGTACCTGTGACTGAGTTGAGTAGTGAATGTTGTGTGATGGTAGTG
>NW_018432744.1:0-262 GCF_002113885.1 Mizuhopecten yessoensis
AAAAACAATGTCTTAAAAATCATCCTTTGAACTATTTATAATAATGCACCCATATATATATAAAGGAAACATGTCAACATTGTTTTAGACTGTAACATTTGTTTTTTTGTTCATTTTTTTCTCTCTATAAATAAATTGTCTATGTTAGAAAACTTCACCATGTCAAGCAAATTCCCATGCAAGTTTTTAGTACCTAACGTAAAATGGCCTCCGAAGCCAGAAAAATTTCATTCAAGTTGATTATAACTCACAAGGTTGAACC
>NW_018432745.1:0-262 GCF_002113885.1 Mizuhopecten yessoensis
ATATATTGTTTATTATAGTTTTTATATTTACTGGTGTGTACTAGTTCAACGTGTTAAAGTTGATTTATGAAAGTATAATATTTCATTGGTGCTCTACATTTGTTGAATTAATTTCAACATTTCTATAACTTTTGTGGTAGGAATACGGGAGGTGGGGACTGTAAAACGTGAAAATAATACTGTTTGTGTCTCATTATCCCATACAATTACTATTCGCTTTGTTGGTGAAACTTAAATCCAATCATCTTCATTTCATTTCATC
>NW_018432746.1:0-262 GCF_002113885.1 Mizuhopecten yessoensis
GCCATTAGAGTATTAAATATTTCAGGTGGAATGCCATTAGAGTATTGAACATTTCCGGTGGAATGCCATAAAAGTATTAAACTTTTCAGGTGGAATGGTTTTAGAGTATGAAGCTTTCAGGTTGAATGGTTTTATAGTATTTAACATTTCATGTGGAATGCCATTATAGTATTAAACATTTCAGGTCGAATGATTTTAGAGTATGTAGCTTTCATGTGGAATTGTTTTTGAGTATCTACCATTTCAGGTGGAATGCCATTAA
>NW_018432747.1:0-262 GCF_002113885.1 Mizuhopecten yessoensis
TTCAGACTGATGAGTAAACTAGTTATGAATCATGACAGAGAAAATCCCCAAATACAAGGAAGATACGTTTCTATTTTGGTCAGGTGATGATGTGATAACTCCGGTCAAACACGAGTAAATTTGTCTTTGGTCGCTTCGCCGTCCATTTACTTTACACTTGCACAACCGCAGGTTTCACTTCATTACCTGATTAGAATAGAAAATTATGTCTGAAATAACTCGCCGTGTCAGTCTCATTGACGCTGATGTTTCCGACGTGAAT
>NW_018432748.1:0-262 GCF_002113885.1 Mizuhopecten yessoensis
GGTAGGTTTTGTCTGTAACAGGGAAACATCAGAAAGGTTTTGTCTGTAACAAGGGAACATCATGTAGGTTTTGTCAGCAACAGGGAAACATCAGGTAGGTTTTGTCTGTAACAGGGGAAAATCAGGTAAGTTTTGTCTGTAACAGGGGAACATCAGGTAGGTTCTGTCTGTAACAGGGGAACATCGGGTAGGTTTTGTCTATAACAGGGGAACATCAGGTAGGTTTTGTCAGCAACAGGGCAACATCAGGTAAGTTTTGTCT
>NW_018432749.1:0-262 GCF_002113885.1 Mizuhopecten yessoensis
TATTACGTGGTATTACACACAGTCACAGTTAGACAACTGTACAGAAAGTACGTGGTATTACACACAGTCAAAGTTAGATAACTGTACAGGTATTACGTGTTATAACACACAGTCACAGTTAGACAACTGTACAGGTAATGCGTGGTATTACACATAGTCACAGTTAGACAAATGTACAGGTATTACGTGGTATTACACACAGTCACAGTTAGACAATTATACAGGTATTACGTGGTATTACACACAGTCACAGTTAGACAAC
>NW_018432750.1:0-262 GCF_002113885.1 Mizuhopecten yessoensis
ATTTAACGCGCTAACTACAACTAAGTAGTCAGACAACTAACATTTTACGCGCTAACTTCAACTTAGTAGTCCAACAACTAACATTTAACGCGCTAACTACAATTAGTAGTCAGACAACTAACATTTAACGCGCCAGCTACAACTTAGTAGTCAGACAACTAACATTTAACGCGCTAGCTACAACTTAGTAGTCCAACAACTAACATTTAACGCGCTAACTACAACTTAGTAGTCAGACAATTAACATTTAACGCGCTAACTA
>NW_018432751.1:0-262 GCF_002113885.1 Mizuhopecten yessoensis
AATGCACATACATATACATATATGTTTACCTTTTAGACATTGTTTACCTAAATAAAGACGTTCAATATCAGCAAACCATTTTCATTAATTCAATCAAAGAATTAAATTTTGCAGTTGTAATATTTCCATACTTAGCCAGTATAAACATCTCATAGCACTTACAACAGCTTTTTGTTTTTATCAAACTCGAACTGACAACTGTTCTTTTGAAATAAACTTGCTCACTTACATCGGACAAGGCGTTAATGTGATCACTTAAACG
>NW_018432752.1:0-262 GCF_002113885.1 Mizuhopecten yessoensis
AGCAATGTATGCTTTTATACCCTTTGTATCCTGCAATGCAAATAACATTTTAGTCCCGTTAGGAAAATAGCTAAGAAGTTAATAAACCTTTTCAAACACTATCTGATCGCAAAAAAAAATTGAACGTTTTAGAAAACTTGATTTTCCGTCATTTCTTGGTCGCTTTAACTTACATCTACCGTATCAAAATCGTTCTCTTTCACAATTATAGCCGATCTGAAAGTGTGGTACCTCAATTTCATTGGCATTAATGTAGTCGCTG
>NW_018432753.1:0-262 GCF_002113885.1 Mizuhopecten yessoensis
TTTACAGCAATTTTGAACAAAAGGAACCAGGAATATCAAGAGAAAACCCAAGTGGTCGGACATTTGACCCCGTACCTTTTCATGATATAAAACACAAGTGCGCTATACGTCGTCACTTACGATCACGCAGTGGGAAACAAAAGGTCTATTTTTCCTGATTTTGTTCAACACTTCACGTTGAAGTATCAAGAGACGTATTGCCAAGCAAAAAAGATGAACAAAGAAAGATGTACATGAAGACACAAACAAACGTACAAGGAGA
>NW_018432754.1:0-262 GCF_002113885.1 Mizuhopecten yessoensis
TGCTCCCAAGAGAAGATAACTGTGCAATACGCAAAGACGGAATACTTGTTCCCGGGAACACTGATGATATTTCCAAATGTTTGCCTAAAGCTGATGATTTCCCCAAAATAGCTGACAAGTGCCCTGTATAACTGACTATATGTTATTCCGTCTTTGCGTACTGCAGATCTAGTTATCTTCTCTTGAGAGCAGGTATTGATAGTTACGTCATTGGTTCATGTGAGACAATTACGTCGTTTTCTCAAAAATTGATGACGTTACT
>NW_018432755.1:0-262 GCF_002113885.1 Mizuhopecten yessoensis
GTGGTCTCTTAAAAGCATATTAATTTAATTTGCTTTATGGTTTAAAGAAAATGGTGGTTTGGGTGGTCTTCAGAGCAAATTAAATTGTATATGTTCAAACTGGTGCAGTATTTCGACTACAATTGTAGGGTTTTATTGTCGAAAAGATATTCCAATCTCTCCTGGACGGTTCTAACTTCTACGTACAGAATAGAAAAAACATTAAATATTCTCATATCTCGTCTACGATTCTGTTTGATTTAAAGTAAAAGACATTAACTAC
>NW_018432756.1:0-262 GCF_002113885.1 Mizuhopecten yessoensis
GCTGTAATGCCTGCAAGTCTTCACGCATTTGGGTTATTGTCTGAAAATTGCAGAAACCTAAAGTATTAATAACTTTATTTGCGAGTCTGTTTTGGCTTTATCATCCATCAAGGAAAACACTGGAGCATGTGATGGTGTAGAGTTGATTTCATCCATGTCCATGGCATCCAAGAATGCTGCCACAACATAGGCATCTGTAACATCTTCAATGAATTGATGATGGGGTCTAAAATATAAAAGAATAAAATTAATACCTTATTAG
>NW_018432757.1:0-262 GCF_002113885.1 Mizuhopecten yessoensis
TTTTTAGAGACACTATATATTTGATAATTAGCTCATGTGACTGGATGCATATGATTTCATGAATGCAGTGATTGCAATCTGTTTAGTCTGTGGCTAAACTCATAATCACTTTAATCCTTACACATTGGTGCGGCTATTTTGGTTTATCAAAATAATAAAACCTTGTTTGTTAGGACACCTGTGTATTGCGGAACCTTGATAATGTGATCACGATGTTTATCGGATGTTGAGGTACATTGATTTATGATGTTTGTTGTTTACA
>NW_018432758.1:0-262 GCF_002113885.1 Mizuhopecten yessoensis
TTCACTGTATTGTCAGATTAAATTTATAGTAATTTTAGTTAAATTGAATTTTAAATTTGATTTAAAATTAATATCACAAGTGTTTGTAAATTATTTCTTTCACTTCGTGTCCTGGTATGGGAGTCTACTTTCTGTTTGTAATGTGTGTTGGTATATTCATACAAGTCTGACGGGGTGTCATGTTACTGTAACAGGTACCCTACCTTTGTATATTGCCATGCTTGACAGGAGACATGTGCTAAGGACTCGCAACATTTTAACA
>NW_018432759.1:0-262 GCF_002113885.1 Mizuhopecten yessoensis
ATGTATAACCATGTGAAATTTCAGTTTGAACTTCTGGTTCCTGAGGTAATCTCCGAGTGGTAACATACAAACAGACGGACAAAGGACAAATAGACATATAAACATCATTACTAATTGCATACGCAGATCCCGAATTAATTTAATAACTTTGTTAAGATAAACATAATTTGGCCTTATGATTAACATTTGGCCCGATTACCTTGACCTTTGGTAAGTTGACTTCTTATTGGTTATAACCAACTTTGCTTAATTAAGTCATAAA
>NW_018432760.1:0-262 GCF_002113885.1 Mizuhopecten yessoensis
AACCAATGTGTAAATGGAGGGTGTTGGTTCCCTGGGGCCAGAGGGGTGGAGCTCAATAGGGGAAATAGATGTTAATCCTTAAAGTTGCTACTTGTTGTGAACAACTGTGTGGATTTTGATATCATTTGGTCTGGAGCATTATTGGGTGATCAAGAACCAATGTTATATAAATAGAGGGTTTGGCTTCCCTGGGGCCTAAAGGGCACGGCCCATTACCGGGAAGTACATTGAATTCTTTGAAATCTTTCTTCTTCAGTAGAAA
>NW_018432761.1:0-262 GCF_002113885.1 Mizuhopecten yessoensis
GGCTCTGTTTAATCCGGATCTTTGTGTAAACTGGAAAAAGTATTAAGTCTTTATTTCTATAACCTAATTAATAAAACTATGAACTTTGTTTATTCTATAAACTGGTTTTGTTTGTTGGTCAAATAACCTTCTTTACATTCGTAAATATACTCTTTGATATAATTTGACCGGTTTACACAAACATCCAGATCGGACAGAATCTAGTTTAAATAAATAACAATACATCAAGCTTTATCAAATAAATGAGCGTCAATACGTTATA
>NW_018432762.1:0-262 GCF_002113885.1 Mizuhopecten yessoensis
TTGTGTAGAGTATCCTTGGGCAAAGGAGACTTAATTTTGTATAAATGGAGGTTGCTTTTAGGGGCGGGATAAATAAGGAAAAATAAGGATAATGCTTTAACTCCACCCCAATTCAAAGTGACAGAAGGAATGGACCTAATAAAGGACGGATGTTACTGAGAGACAAAGACGATCTTGGAAATATTTGATGTATGATGTGTAATAAGAATATTTTTCCATGGTTTGTTTGTTTGATTTTGTTTAACGTCCTATTAACAGCTAA
>NW_018432763.1:0-262 GCF_002113885.1 Mizuhopecten yessoensis
CACAGTACAGCAAAACATCGTTAGAATGCCTTCGTGTATCACAGTTAAGAGCTCTGTTAATGTTTTGTAAATATACTACACGGACAGTCATTTATATCAATGTTTCATTTGTTGTTTGAAATTTAACAACACACTGACCAAAATCAGTTTTAGTAATGAATTTGGGCTAGGAATGTTAGATAAATGCATTATTCTATTTGTGACTTGAACTTCCGTCGTGCATGGCGGTCGTGTTGATTATGTCTCCGACGGATTTTGAGTG
>NW_018432764.1:0-262 GCF_002113885.1 Mizuhopecten yessoensis
TTTTTTTCAATTTTCTCTTTGACTACATATTCATAAGGAACATGAAGTTTTTCAATTCTTACTGAATTTGAAAACTGATTGAGTTGGTCATTTTATTCAAGGATGCGAAATTGGTCACTTTTTTGAGATCCCTTGATTAACTCATTCACCCCTTAGGACACATTTGAACTCTTCCAGTTCAAAGGTTGGACTAGTTCATTGTGAAATTTCAGGGGTGAATGAGTTGAAGGTACTATGTAACTCAGGTAACAAATCAGTAACT
>NW_018432765.1:0-262 GCF_002113885.1 Mizuhopecten yessoensis
ACAATTGTTTAAAATTAATTCATTTACTATATATTGTTTAAATAACTGAGGGCCTCTTATCTATAAAATTTTACATAATTTCCTTACCAACCAACTTTTCCATCGTGTCTGTAATAATACATGTAACATCGTGGGTAACGACTGTTCCGATTTTTTTTAGCATATTTTTTCTCTCTGGATTCTGCCATCTTCTCATTGATCCTTTCACCACAATACTCTAATAGAAAATCACCTTTTTCGTACTCTTTTGTAGCAAATACTC
>NW_018432766.1:0-262 GCF_002113885.1 Mizuhopecten yessoensis
CTGTCGATTTCATAGCTTGCGTACTGCCTTTTCTGCCTCGACATTTGAGCTAGGATGATATGGTGCAGAAAGTATGTGACGCACGCCATTTTCCTTTAAGAAGGTGGTCAACTCGGTCGCGGTGGACCGTTATCTGAAACAAGTCCCTTAGGTAAACCATATGACGCGAACAAATACCTCAACGCGTTAATAGTACTGGTTTCTGTTGTCGAAGCTTCCCTGCAGGTAGGGCGTAAGAATTGTACCTGCTGCCCCCAACTGC
>NW_018432767.1:0-262 GCF_002113885.1 Mizuhopecten yessoensis
CGTATGTAAACAGCGATATTCCCTGAAGGTATATACACATGCATGTACAGTACCTCATATATTAAACTACAGGATGAACTGGAAAGAAAATGCAATATGTTTTTTAAATACAATGTATATATATCTTTCAGGGCTAGAAGTTGATTTCAAAAACCACAATTGAGTCAACTGGGCTTATACCGGTATATAGTTTCCAATTTTACTGGTCCATGTGAAATTCCACTAAGCCAGTATTGTTTAACATAATAAAAACAAGGTAATA
>NW_018432768.1:0-262 GCF_002113885.1 Mizuhopecten yessoensis
CCCACTTTAAACCACTTCTTCTGAATAATCAAAATGTCCAGGATGTTGATATTTGGTCAGTAGTAGACTAGGATGAAGTGCTACAAAGTTTGTTCAAATGAATGACCTTGAATTATATTCAAGTTAACAGGGATCAAATATGTTCAAAATCTTTAAACGATTTCTTCTGAATAACCAAAAAGCCTGGTATATTGATGTTTTGCCAGTAGCATGCTAGGTCGATGTGCTACCAAGTTTGTTCCAATAAATGACCTTGAATTAT
>NW_018432769.1:0-262 GCF_002113885.1 Mizuhopecten yessoensis
AGAAACAATACTCTTCAACAAGTACATATGACATTATTATACTGCAGATAAAACATGCACGGGTGGGGGTAACGCACGAACTGATGAGTGTGTTCGCGCAATTATTGGTACTTTCGATTTCACGAAACGTACAAAACGGCACCTTTCCTTTTCAACTCACCTTCGAAGCATCATTCTGTCATAAAACACGTGTTCCTCCTCCAAGCACGTGTCTGTTTCCAACTTTCACCCTGCCTTCTTCTTTCGCAATTCATCGTGTCAG
>NW_018432770.1:0-262 GCF_002113885.1 Mizuhopecten yessoensis
ACAGGTTTTACTGTACAAACAACAGATACACCCATCATCTTACAACTATAATGCCTAGTCCAAGTTTCATACAATATTAAAAAAATAGTAAAAAAATGCTTTACTATGAATGTCTAGAAATGTACTTGAGTAACCAAACATTCTTGAAATGGGAGCCCTGTCTGTGATTTCTGGCAGCCTAAACACTTGATGTAAATTTTCATCTGATAATATATCATGTTGTGAATGATGTTGAATTTAGGATAAATTCAAAACAAAGCAA
>NW_018432771.1:0-262 GCF_002113885.1 Mizuhopecten yessoensis
AAGATGTCAGCCACTTCTTTATGGATGAAGATAAAATGGGAATGAATATTTCCCATTTTACAGTGTTATTGTTTTTAAGTGGATCCACTTTTAATGTCACTACACTATCCTTATTACCTATGTCGGCGAAGGTGTCTGTATAGCAGTTTATGTTGTCAAAACTGTCACAATTCTTATCTCTAGTGGGAAAATTATGTATTATTCATGATTAATCCTTACATTCCAAACAGTCATTCTCCTAGCCTGACAAACTTCGGATGAC
>NW_018432772.1:0-262 GCF_002113885.1 Mizuhopecten yessoensis
TTTATAATATAATTTGATTATATATCAATTTCAGATTTTGAAGACATTCCCAAGAGTATAGTCACATTATTTACAGCTGTAGAGGAAACAGATCAAGAACTGTCAGAGACATTTCCTAGTCTTCTTATATCTGAGAGTGCTGACCAAACAACATGTTGTGGTGTGTCTGTTGACAATGTCAAAAGAAGTGTAAGTGACATTTTACTACAAAGACCTAGACAACTTCAAAACGCACTGATCTTGTATTTTACAAATCAGTGAA
>NW_018432773.1:0-262 GCF_002113885.1 Mizuhopecten yessoensis
TGTTACTAACATTGAACACAGAATCCAATATCAATATCACTGGTCAGTAAGATATCATGATGGAAGTAACATTTTTTTTTTAAATTGCAGCTGAAGTATCTGAAATGTCAAGAAGGTTTTGAACGTTTCTAGTACATATGAAACTATACCATTAAGTAACATGTACCATAAATTTGACCTTCCAACACTTGGTGTGACCTTGGCTTCAAGGTACAGCCAGAAGAGTGGTTCACGACACAACATCTGCTTATGACTCAATTTG
>NW_018432774.1:0-262 GCF_002113885.1 Mizuhopecten yessoensis
AGACATAAGTGTTCCATCAAACCAGCTATAAAAATAACAGAACATTTTTATAAGCATGAATATAAAAAAAACTTAACAAATGTAAATAAATGATTTAAACGATATATTGTTTTACTTTTTATGTTGTCATGCATCTGCAAACCTATATTTACCAGCTGATAATCGCTGTATGATCCACATCACCATACTAACGTCAGAAATATATAGTCATAATAACGTTGTATATATAGTTTGAAGTATTATTGATCAACCCAACTCAGCG
>NW_018432775.1:0-262 GCF_002113885.1 Mizuhopecten yessoensis
ATCACTCACTGGTGGATAAAATATTGAGTTCAGCTGCAGTCACATTACAAATTTATCCAAAAGCTCTTGTTAGAAAATTGCTCTCCCAACGAACCCTGAAAACTCGATGTAACAGTCCATAAATATCATTCCACAGCTGAACATCATCAAATTTCCTATCATAGTCATAAGGAAATTCTGGATAATTTACTTACTTGGATAGAAGTGGTTGGCTAAGCACAAAGCCAGCTCCCCAATCTGCATATGCAAATTTGCTTGGGTT
>NW_018432776.1:0-262 GCF_002113885.1 Mizuhopecten yessoensis
ATAGTACAGAAAGTTATGACCCATTTAACCGTATGTAGTTTATAAAACAAGTTGAATACAATGCATACAGATAAAAACAGTGCGGATTCACTAATGATATCTAAATTCACAATGATTTTATATGTATAATTTTACACTAATCTAAATACTAATTTAATTATTTTCAAATAATATTATCGAGGTTTTTTACCAACTCATTATCAATATGCTATTATACTTATTTAGGGGTATAAATTCGCGCTGTAACAAACGTATTTACAAA
>NW_018432777.1:0-262 GCF_002113885.1 Mizuhopecten yessoensis
CTAGCTATGTTTCAAATATTGCCTGACAATGGTGAAACATTGGTAGTGCGATTGAAATGAGTATTTCATAATCGGTACGAACATATATAATCCACCTACACCTTATGCATATACATTAGCCGAGGGGATTATTGTCTTTATATATTAGTAGTAAGCTATTATGTATATTTTGTTTTAACGTAACGTATGCGTTTTGTGTTTTAACGTGTAATTTGATGACTTCAACATGTCTACTTTGTTGGATTTACTTCCATGTCCCAAA
>NW_018432778.1:0-262 GCF_002113885.1 Mizuhopecten yessoensis
TCGGGGTATTTCCGTCATATTGTTAGAATATTTGGAACTAGTCATCTCGTAATTCCTATTAACGTTCACAGAAATTCCCGAATAGTTTCCTATTGACTTTTGTTGTCAAGCGAAATATTAATAACAAGAAAACATGACTTTATTCCTTCAAAAATGGTCATTTTGCCGTTTGGTAAACCAGTTTTTGTGATATGTATTATCAATTAAATTAAACCACACAGAAAAGTTAATAAGCATTTCTTTTGTTTTTTTCGACGTAATA
>NW_018432779.1:0-262 GCF_002113885.1 Mizuhopecten yessoensis
CCGACACTTTTTTGTTGAATGACGCAGACTGTGGTATGCATAACGAAATATTATTACGGAATGGCTTGTTATCACTGAACGAGAGAACTTTCCAGGGAGTGTGTATGCTACAAATGAGCAACACATGGAAGATTTGCATGATAATAAAAAGTTGCTTTCGACTTTATATTGTTTGAAAGAAAAGATTTATATAATTATTGATTTTGCCAAAACATCCTTCAATCAGTTTTGTAGATGTTGCCGACAAGAACGAATCATTATC
>NW_018432780.1:0-262 GCF_002113885.1 Mizuhopecten yessoensis
TCCGGGAGCATATACCTGGAATCTTCAGCGAGCATGTGGACCCTGACAGTCAGGAAGTGTTGCAAGGCAGAGAGGCTGCTCTCATGCAGGCTGCTGTTTGGCTCCTCCGGAGGCCAGTGGGGCATCTCGGGGACCTTCGGGAATTCGTGGAGATGCAGCACTTGTTGACAACAAAGGGAGGTGTCAATATCACGGACTGTCAGACGGTGGCTATGAGGGCATTCAGTAGTTATCTGGGTGAGCCGATCCAAGACAAGTATAC
>NW_018432781.1:0-262 GCF_002113885.1 Mizuhopecten yessoensis
AGACGGATTCAATTACAGTTATCTGTACTCTAAATCATATGCAGTTATATTATTCTTAAGAACAAAATTTTCTTGACAAACGTTTTAAGACATGTGTGCTCATTAAAGTGTGTACTCTTCAGATTATCTTTACATCTCACATGTAAAGGCGCGTTTTATCTCAGAAAGTTGACATATCACTACTTTGTATTCTGGCTTTTTTTTAAATTGTTCAGTTTTTTTTATGGTGTTAGCGACATCTTTTTGCCAGTATTTAAATTAG
>NW_018432782.1:0-262 GCF_002113885.1 Mizuhopecten yessoensis
ATTGGCAGTGTTGACTGGTCACCTGAAATTCAGACTTAAAGGTGGTATATGTAAGTCTCTGCATCTCAGCGTAAACAACAGGTGATTTCGGTGTCTCGCTAATTAGGCTCTCTAATTTCCGCACATCTTTGACAATATCCTGTCTGTACTTTATTTCTAAACATTTTCTTCAGGTTGGTACGTATGGATAATGAAAAGTTCTTTTTACTCAACCATTAACATTTTCTATGTGACGTTTCGATCACCAAGTGTTAACAAAGCG
>NW_018432783.1:0-262 GCF_002113885.1 Mizuhopecten yessoensis
TACGGCATTCGGCCTTTACCTTGGACGAAGGTAATGAATAAATCTGTAAATCTTAATTGATTCATTATCAAATAGTTATCAGGATTCAGCCAAGAAATGTTTGAAGATGCTTAATCATGATACTTGTAAAATTAAACAACAAAACTTGAACATCTATGTTTTCCTGTAGTCTGATAAAATTATTGTGAATGCAGTATTGTATAATCTAAAATGCACATTTTTTTATATAATTGTATTTCTATATCTGGAAAACAAAATGAGT
>NW_018432784.1:0-262 GCF_002113885.1 Mizuhopecten yessoensis
TAGGCAAATTGTCACATTTCTGACATAACCTTTTAGTAAGATAGCGGTAAACTAAATCTTTCAACTGACATTTCAGGGATATACTACTATAAATGCTGTCACGTGACATTTCAGTGATATAGCACTATACAATTTGTGACAAGGCATTTCATTGAGATAGCACTATAAAATCTGTTATATGGCATTTCAGTGAAATAGCACTTTAATAGGAGGCACTGTAGTCTAGTGGTAGGACACCGGGCTCGTGACCGAAGGGTTGCGG
>NW_018432785.1:0-262 GCF_002113885.1 Mizuhopecten yessoensis
GTTGTCAATACACCGGTACTAGCCTGGTCTGTCAATACACCTATAAAATTATATTATAGCTGTATTGACAGACGAGGTAAGTACCTGTGGTCAATCATAGCTATTAAGATGTAAAATTACTCTGAACACATTACTGATTTACTTATTAGTTTAGTTCCAATTTTAGCTGTAACAAATTCTCAGGTCCCTGTGTGGTCAATAGGATATATTGGCACTAAGGCCTAGTCACAGGCGCTTGTATCTGGTATTTAATACCTGAGCT
>NW_018432786.1:0-263 GCF_002113885.1 Mizuhopecten yessoensis
ATTAGCTGTGTTCATGTGGTTACTTTGTATATCGTGTACTGTTGGAAATATAGCTGTGTTTATGTGGTTACTGGGTATATCGTGTTACTATTTGTGTATTAGCTGTGTTTATGTGGTTACTGGGTATATCGTGTACTGTTGGTGATATAGCTGTGTTTATGTGGTTACTGGGCATATCGTGTACTATTGGTGTATTAGCTGTGTTTATGTGGTTACTAGGTATATCGTGTACTATTGGTGTATTAGCTGTGTTTATGTGGTTA
>NW_018432787.1:0-263 GCF_002113885.1 Mizuhopecten yessoensis
CTTAAATACGTCATATCTACAGTAAATCTGTGTAACATAAATAACATATATCTACAGTAAATCTGTGTAACTTAAATAACTCATATCTACAGTAAATCTGTGTAACTAAGATACGTCATATCTACAGTAAATCTGTGTAACTTAGATACGTCATATCTACAGTAAATCTGTGTAACTNGAGTAAATATGTGTAACTTAAATAACTCATATCTACAGTGAATATGTGTAACTTAAATACGTCATATCTACAGTAAATCTGTGTA
>NW_018432788.1:0-263 GCF_002113885.1 Mizuhopecten yessoensis
GGCTTAGGATAATGATATTTGGCCAGTAGCATGCTAGGATGAAGGAATACCAAGTTTGTTCAATTGAATGACCTTGACTTATATTCAAGGTCACAGGGGTCAAATATGTTAAAAACCTTTAAACAACTTCTTCTGAATAACTAAGAGGCCTAGTGTTAAGGTATTTGGCCATTAGCATGCTGGGATAAAGGGCTACCTAGTTTGTTTAAATGAATGATCTTGACTTATATTCAAGGTCACATGGGTCAAATATGTTAAAAACC
>NW_018432789.1:0-263 GCF_002113885.1 Mizuhopecten yessoensis
AGATCCACATACATGCCACGCATTTAACACTCAATTTTCAATGGATCCTTTCTTAATAGAATGTTCTGATTTCAGACACATTCGTGATAATTACTTTCGAATCCCGGATATGAAAATCCGTGGACTCTAAGGCATTATTTAAACTTTTTGGAGTACTTCGGTTTATCTCATGGACTCTGATGTCTTTTAACCCACCTTACCCTCTTTGGCGTTATCTGTACGTCATATTTTCTATATTATCTATTCATTATCTCTTTAACCTT
>NW_018432790.1:0-263 GCF_002113885.1 Mizuhopecten yessoensis
CGAAATATTTTTTTTGATGTAAAAATATGCAGATACTGCTGATTCCGAATTGTATGTTGTCCACTATTTGTACACACTTGTCCCCTATTTGTCCCCTATTTGTCCCCTATTTGTACACACTTGTCCACTATTTGATATACCTTGTCCCTAGTTTTCCCCTAGTTGTCCTCTATTTGTCCCCTAGTTGTCCCTATTTGTCCCCTATTTGTCAACTATTGGTCCACTATTTGTCCACTATTAGACCCTAGTGGAAGGGTATGCAC
>NW_018432791.1:0-263 GCF_002113885.1 Mizuhopecten yessoensis
AATGAATGACCTTCACCAATATTCAAGGTCACAGGGGTCAATTGTATGAAAAAAACACCTTTAAACAACTTCTTCTGAATAACCAAAATGCTCAGGGTGATGATATTTGGCCAGTAGTTAGCTGAGATGAAGGGCTACAAAGTTTGTTCAAATGAATGACCTTCACCCATATTCAAGGTCACAGGGGTTAAATATCTTAAAAACTTTAAACAACTTCTTCTCTATAACCAAAATGCCCAGGGTGATGATATTTGGCCAGTAGC
>NW_018432792.1:0-263 GCF_002113885.1 Mizuhopecten yessoensis
GAAAGATTTTAATGAGTATGTCATAGGTGATAGGGGCCCGTATATATAAGGAGAGCTTCTTAGTCGTCTAAAACCTTCTAATGCTTTAGTAACAATGAAGAACGAGGTAGGGTCTTCCCAACAATGCATCTTGTGAACATAACTTAATGCTGATAAATAAGATTTTACTGTGGCCGGGGAAGAACCCTTATTAGAATGAAAGACAACAAACCACAAACGTTGTGCAAGTGGCACTGGCCAACTTTTAACGAGACCAAATAAAG
>NW_018432793.1:0-263 GCF_002113885.1 Mizuhopecten yessoensis
AAGTTGTTCGGAATCAAACAAAGAGACACACTGAGGTAAAAAGTCAAAGTCAAAGGTCAAGGTCGTTAGATTCAAAGGTCAAGGTCAAATTTGCATCTTTTCACTGATGAACATTTTGTTATGACATTATGAAGCAAAGTTGATCAGAATTAAACAAGGAGTCAACTGACCAAAGGTCAAGGTCATTGGGTCAAAGGTCAAGGTTAAATTTTGTAACATTTCCTTGATGAACATTTTGTTATGACATTATGAAGCAATGTTGT
>NW_018432794.1:0-263 GCF_002113885.1 Mizuhopecten yessoensis
TTTGTTTGACAGATTTCTGTTGACCTAAGTACGTGATAGGCATTTAAAAAAAATCTTTGATCACATCCTTTAATGTTTTGTCTTTGTGTTTCAATGTTTGACGGCCTATTGATAATGCAAGTCATCTAAGGCATAACAACCTCGTAAAAGTAGACCTTCACAAAAATTAATACTTCATATAACAACCGTATAGGTTAAAAGTTATAAAAATAGCAAAAATAGATCAATAGCAAACGAATCAGCTGTGGAAAGTATATATAACA
>NW_018432795.1:0-263 GCF_002113885.1 Mizuhopecten yessoensis
CACTATACATCAATATCTACCATATATTGATACAACCTAGATACATTAGTAAACATTACATTATACATCAATATCTACCATATATTGATACAACCTAGATACTGTGGTAAACATTACATTATAAATCAATATCTACCATATATTGATACAACCTAGATGCATTGGTAAACATTACACTATACATCAATATATACCATATATTGATACAACCTAGATAGAGTGGTAAACATAACATTATACATAAATATCTACCATATATTGAT
>NW_018432796.1:0-263 GCF_002113885.1 Mizuhopecten yessoensis
ATTCTTTAAAATCCTTCTTCTTCTGTAGGAATGAAAGGAGTTGTTATTTATTTGGTCTGAAGCATCCTTGGGTAAAGGGGAACCAATTTTGTATAAACGGTGGGTGTGGCCCCCCTGGGACATGAGGGGCGGGGCCCAATAGGGGAAATATAGGTAAAACCTTTATAACCCTTCTTCTACCAAAGGGATTAAGGGATATTATCCTAATTTAGTCTGGAGAATAAAAGGATTTGTTCCATATTTGGTCTGAAGCATCCTTGGGT
>NW_018432797.1:0-263 GCF_002113885.1 Mizuhopecten yessoensis
GAGGAGGTCACCAGTATGAGAGGATGTCACTAGTATGAGAGGATGGCAACCGTATGAGAGGATGTCACCAGTATGAGATGATGTCACCAGTTTGAGAGGATGTCACCCGTATGAGATGAAGTCACCAATATGAGAAGATGTCACCCGTATGAGATGAAGTCACCAGTATGAGATGATGTCACCAGTATGAGAGGATGTCGCAGGTATGAGAGGAGGTAAACAGTATGAGAGGATGTCACCCGTATGAGATGAAGTCACCAGTA
>NW_018432798.1:0-263 GCF_002113885.1 Mizuhopecten yessoensis
TTAATGGGTTGGGTCAAAAACCTCACATCCAGAGGTGTGGTGAAGGGTGAAATACTTTACAGGGAAGGGGTCAATGGTCAAATACTTCACAGTTAATGGGTTGTGTCAAAAACCTCACATCCAGAGGTGAGGGGAAGGGTCAAATACTTTACAGGGAAGGGAGTGGGGTCAGTGAACGTTTTGGACCGAATACCACTTCACGGGTAAGGGGAAGGGTTAATACTCACAGGTAAGGGGCGGGGCAAAATACTTAACATGTAAGG
>NW_018432799.1:0-263 GCF_002113885.1 Mizuhopecten yessoensis
TAAACACAACTATTATACATGGTTTTGTTTACAGTGCCATCCGACTACGCAATACACAATAAACACAACTATTATACATGGTTTGGTTTACAGTGCCAGTCGACCACCCAATACACAATAAACACAACTATTATACATGGTTTGGTTTAGAGTGCCATTCGACCATCCAATACACATTAAACACAACTATTATACATGGTTTGGTTTAGAGTGCCATTCGACCATCCAATACACATTAAACACAACTATTATACATGGTTTGG
>NW_018432800.1:0-263 GCF_002113885.1 Mizuhopecten yessoensis
TTTCAATCTCCCAGTTTTACCGTTACGCCATATCTTTACAAGTATTGGTACCGCAGAACCAAATGATTTTCCAACACATTCTGCATCTTTAAAATGTAGTAATAGATGAAGTGTGCCAAACAGGAAATACACTGCTTCATACAGCTGTTTTGTCCTTCTAGGACTCATCAGCGATGCCAGGAGTTAAATGTTGGAAATCGAAGTAGATCTAAAAAAAACGTTGAAAGAGAAGGGAAGATGGGCGTATGAAAACCCTTAATGCA
>NW_018432801.1:0-263 GCF_002113885.1 Mizuhopecten yessoensis
CTTTCCATATGTATCGGTATATTTCTTCACAAGTTCTTGAACCTCCATATATTATATATGGATCATAATTTTTCTGCACTAGTTAACTTACCTTTACATATGTATCAGAATATTTCTATACAAGGTCACTAACCTTTCCATATGTATCGGTATATTTCTTCACAAGTTCTTGAACCTCTATATATCATATATGTATCATAATTTTTCTGCACCAGTTAACTTAATTTTACATATGTATCAGAATATTTCTATACAAGGTCACT
>NW_018432802.1:0-263 GCF_002113885.1 Mizuhopecten yessoensis
AGTCATTGATAAAAACCTGGACAAGAAGAAATTTAACTCCAATTGAAATTGAAAAGCATTTATAGATTCATTAAAATTATCTTGGATCAGAAGGCTTTTTTAGACTACAGCTAAATGGCAAGTTATTTTAAAAAGTTATGTTAACATAGATCTACTAACCAACTGCGGCAATGCTTTTGTGCAAAAATGTCTAAAAGAGTGTAGAAATTCTTTCTGGGGTGATGTTTTCAAAGCTTGGTACCGTTTGAATTTATTAATTGAAA
>NW_018432803.1:0-263 GCF_002113885.1 Mizuhopecten yessoensis
ACGTTAAGTGTGATACAATGTGTCTATATAACGTTAACTGTGGTAGAATGTTTCTATAGCACGTTAAGTGTGATTCAATGTTTCTATATAACATTAAGTGTGGTACAATGCATCTTTATAACGTTAAGTGTACATGGTACAATGTATCTATATAACGTTTACTGTGGTACTATGTTTCTACATAATGTATCGTTAAGTGTGATACAACGTTTTTTTTTAAATTTTACGCTAATTATCTTTAACTCCCTGTCATCACAGGGAGG
>NW_018432804.1:0-263 GCF_002113885.1 Mizuhopecten yessoensis
TAAAACCCGGGATTTATACCACGATCAGGCTGTTTATGAGTCACGTTACCCACTTTGTGATAGACAGGTATACTAAAACCAAAGATTTATACCACGATCAGTCTGTTTAGGACTCACGGTACTCCCGTTGTGATAGACACGTATATTAAAACCAGAGATTTATACCACGATCAGTCTGTTTAGGAGTCACGGTACTCCCTTTGTGATAGACAGGTATATTAAAACCAGAGATTTATACCAAGATAAGTCTGTTTATGAGTCAC
>NW_018432805.1:0-263 GCF_002113885.1 Mizuhopecten yessoensis
CACGGGTTGGCAATCCGTGTGCACGGGTTGGCAATCCGTGCGCACATTTTATTAATCCGTGCGCACGGTTTGGCAATCCGTGTGCACGTTTTGGTAATCCGTGCGCACGGTTTATTAATCCGTGCGCACGGTTTGGCAATCCGTGCGCACGGATTGGCAATCCGTGTGCACGGTTTGGCAATCCGTGTGCACGGTTTTGTAATCCNTCGCACGGTTTTGTAATCCGTGTGCACGGTTTGGCAATCCGTGTGCACGGTTTGGCA
>NW_018432806.1:0-263 GCF_002113885.1 Mizuhopecten yessoensis
GTATGAGGTCATCATGAGTACAGGGTCATGATGAGTATGAGGTCATGATGTGCATGAGGTTATGATGAGTACAGGGTCATGATGAGTACAATGTCATGTTGNTGAGGTCATGATGAGTACAAGGTCATGATGAGGATGAGGTTATGATAAGTACAATGTCATGATATGTATGAGGTTATGATGAGAACAAGGTCATGATGAGTAAAGGTTCATGATGTGTATGAGGTCAAGATGAGTACAAGATCATGATGAGTACAGGGTCA
>NW_018432807.1:0-263 GCF_002113885.1 Mizuhopecten yessoensis
CAAAAAAGTCCCCAAACTATCGGAATGTTTCGATTTTCATAAAATTAACTCTGCATAGTTTCATAACCATTATATAAAGTTTCAACGAATTTTGCTGGTTAATTGCGAAAGTGCGGAGCCACCTTAAGTGCAGCTGTAATGATGCCAAACCCAGTAAGAGCGCATGATTATTGTCATCATAATCAGTCGCAAAATACTCAAATAGAAAGTGAGATTTTAAATTCATCTTGATTTATGTTATTTTTAGTACACAGCCTCGTTGA
>NW_018432808.1:0-263 GCF_002113885.1 Mizuhopecten yessoensis
GACAAACCTCTTCGGACAGACGGACAGACGGACGGACAGACAGACGGACGGACAGACAGACGGACGGACGTACGGACAGACGGAGGGGAAAACTATAGTCCCCCCGGTTTCCCGGTAGGGGACTAATAAAAGCACGAACTTTCTCCGTGCTATAAGTACATACTCTGTGATGTATATTTGGCTGTTGATAGTATCCCTTTCAATATTGTGAAATGATAAATTAATTCCATACAAGTTTTGTTTTGTCTTCTCACTGAAAAGTT
>NW_018432809.1:0-263 GCF_002113885.1 Mizuhopecten yessoensis
AACTGTATACTGATCTTATACAACTGTATACTGATCTTATACAACGGTATACTTATCTTATACAACTGTATACTAACCTAACTCAACTGTATACTAACCTTATACAACTGTATACTAATCTTATACAACTGTATACTGATCTTATACAACTGTATACTAATCTTATACAACTGTATACTGATCTTATACNAACAACTGTATACTAATCTTATACAACCGTATACTAATCTTATACAACTGTATACTGATATTATACAACTGTA
>NW_018432810.1:0-263 GCF_002113885.1 Mizuhopecten yessoensis
TTATACGAAATTGATAAAATGAGTGTGGTCAGCATTCAGACAGTGTGGTAATTTTCTGTTTTAATGTAGGCTCTACTTTCAATACAATCAAAAGCGTGTATCTTAGAAATTCTATAGCAAAGCATAGTAATAAGAGAACTTAACCGTCGAATATTGATAATATACAATAATGTATCGACAATCGCGTTTTGAACTAAATGATGTAAGAGAAAACCGCCAGAAGCTTTTATGTGACTGGTTGACAGGAATTTTCAGTCTTCCTT
>NW_018432811.1:0-263 GCF_002113885.1 Mizuhopecten yessoensis
TGGGTGAAGAAGAACCAATTTTGTATAAATGGTGGGTCTGGCCCCACAGGGGCTTGAGGGGCAGGGCCAAATAGGGGAAATATAGCAATTATTCTTTAAAATCCTTCTTCTTCTGTAGGAATGAAAGGATTTGGTCCATATTTGGTGAGAAGCAACCTTGGGGGAAGGGGAACAAAGTCTGTATAAATGGTGGGTTTGGCCCCCCTGGGAGCTGAGGTGCGGGGCCCAATAGGGGGAAAATAGCAAATTCTTTAAAATCCTTC
>NW_018432812.1:0-263 GCF_002113885.1 Mizuhopecten yessoensis
AATCTCCACGTCGGCAAGGAATCCTACAAAACCCCCGAAATTACAATGGCGCCCAACGTGATTGTCAGGCGGAAAAACAACGGAGAATGAGACTACATTAGCCATACTGGGATATTTGGATGACGGGAACAGGGAACATCGGTTCTAATCGAACGCGCCGCCCCCGGGATACCCTCTAGACGTATCGTTGTGAGACCCCGCGGAGTCAGATGTCCGTTAACACGTGTGTTTGTGACTGTTTGTGTTTGTGAATTCGTTTCTCT
>NW_018432813.1:0-263 GCF_002113885.1 Mizuhopecten yessoensis
GAATCATCCCTAGGTGGTTGGGATTCAAAATTGTACAAATGGTTGAGCTGACCCACCAGGGGGCTGAGGGGCGGGGCCAAAAAGGGGGCAATTTGGCTAGATTGCTATAAACGACTTCTTCTGTAGAACTATGGACTGGATATCAATCATATTTAATCAAAAGCATTCATGGGATGCAGGGATTCAAAATTGTACAAATGGTGTGGATGACCCCCCCCAGGGGCTGAGGGGCGGGGCCAAAAAGGGTTATTTGGCTATATTGC
>NW_018432814.1:0-263 GCF_002113885.1 Mizuhopecten yessoensis
CAAGGCCAAGGTCACATTTGCTATATATAGAAAATCATCCTGTCCTGTCTCTATTAAATGTAAACACTTAGCAGCTTCATTCTTTCACGGATTTTGGTCAAACTTTATACATAGAAAATCATCAACTGATTCAATTTAAACACTTAGCAACTTCATCCAATATGTTATGGAGATGGTAATAACATAAAAAAACATATGAATATTAAAGTCAACTTATTAACTTTAAGTGTAGAACCTTTTGTGTGTGCATACATGGACTTTAT
>NW_018432815.1:0-263 GCF_002113885.1 Mizuhopecten yessoensis
CAGGGTTTCGGGAGATGTCGACTGCTGACGGACAAACTTACACACTGGGTTTCGGGAGATGTCGACTGCTGGCGGACAAACTTACACACAGGGTTTCGGGAGATGTCGACTGCTGACGGACAAACTTACAACACAGGGTTTCGGGAGATGTCGACTGCTGGCGGACAAACTTACAACACAGGGTTNAGAGATGTCGACTGCTGGCGGACAAACTTAAAACACACAGGGTTTCGGGAGATGTCGACTGCTGACGGACAAACTTA
>NW_018432816.1:0-263 GCF_002113885.1 Mizuhopecten yessoensis
TGATTACTGTAACATAACAACGTGTGATTACTGTGACATAACAACATGTGATTATTGAACATAACAATGTATGATTACTGTAACATAACAATGTGTGACCACTGTAACATAACAACGTGTGATAACTGTAACATAAGAATGTATGATTACTGTAACATAACAATGTGTGTTTACTGTAACCTAACAACGTGTGACTACTGTAACAAAACAATGTATGTCTACTCTAACATAACAACGTGTGACCACTGTAACATAACAACGTG
>NW_018432817.1:0-263 GCF_002113885.1 Mizuhopecten yessoensis
AGAACTTAACACTTATCAAATAAACAGGTGGTGGCTGATTATGAATGCTCGGATATGTTATTGATCCAACACTTATCAGTTTAAATGTAGCTGCAAATTAAACCAATGCTATCTAAGGAGCTATTTTTAAGCATAATTGTAGTATGTTGTAATGTATGTCATGTTCTTTATACAAATGTTATGTTTGTGCATGTCTTTCTCCTGGTTAGTGCTCTAATGTTATCCTTATTTTATAACAATGTTAGAAACAACACATGGTTCAT
>NW_018432818.1:0-263 GCF_002113885.1 Mizuhopecten yessoensis
CCCTCCCCAACCCCGTCAGCCTGGGATAGTGTAATCCCATACCTATTACACCCTTCCAAATCCCGTCAGCCTAGGATAGTGCAATCTCATAACTATTACACCCTCCCCAACCCCATCAGCACAGGTAATCCCATACCTATTACACCCTCCACAACCCTATCAGCCTGGGATAGTGTAATCCCATACCTATTACACCCTACACAAACCCATCAGCCTAAGATAGTGTAATCCCCAACATATTAAACCCTCCCCAACCCCCATCA
>NW_018432819.1:0-263 GCF_002113885.1 Mizuhopecten yessoensis
GTATAAATATATCAGGTGATCGTTAAGGCCCATGGGCCTCTTGTTGTTTTAATATGGTACAAAGACGGACCAGACAACGGTTAAATGACGGTGAAATGAATAGGGGCATCAAAATGCTGCAAGCTAGCATGTCTCAACGTCAGGTTGCAGCAGACTTTGGGGTGTCTCAAAGAGTGGTGGCAAGAATGTGGAATTGTTTCCAAACTAAGGGAAACCCTTCCAGAGGTCATGCTGAAGGTTGTTCTAGGGCTACAACACAGCGC
>NW_018432820.1:0-263 GCF_002113885.1 Mizuhopecten yessoensis
TATCAATAATGGTTGTTTTCATTGCGAAACACTAGTGTAAAATATGGTTTTATTGACGCTGAAAATAATCCTAAAGTGACCACGACATCGGTTAATAATTATATTCCCGCTTGAATGTTAAATATAAACGTAAGCGTTAGTCGAATAATTCATTAATCAATCTGAAATATCACATACAAATATGTATCAACCATTTATCATAATATTTAATAAGCAGATTCTATGCATGGGGGATTGCATCCCTATTTGTTGAACCTATTTGT
>NW_018432821.1:0-263 GCF_002113885.1 Mizuhopecten yessoensis
TTTATGTTAATTACACACACGGATATATATATATATTGGTGGTTTATTTATTTTTTATTTTTTTATTTTTTATTATTATATGTTTTCCTCTCAAATAACCATGATTATGCCATTTTCCCTGTCAATGTATTGTCACCCACCTCACCATGGTCGACTCAGTTATAAAATCGATCATCGCTGATGCCAATTGTTGGCTTAAAATCAGTAATGTATATAGTTTTTTTTCTATGCCTTTTCGATCCTTGTGTTCTTTTCCTGTTTTT
>NW_018432822.1:0-263 GCF_002113885.1 Mizuhopecten yessoensis
CCGTTACTGTCGTAGTACCCAGACTGACACCGACACACAGTACATGGTTAGTTACCATGGTTGTATACTTTCTGTCTGTACAGACCCCACCAGCTGTACTGTATCTGTTACTGTTTAATACCCAGACCTACAACTACACACAGTATATAGTTAGTTACCATGGTTGTATAATTACTGTCTGTACAGACCCCTCCAGCTGTACTGTATCCATTACTGTAGTAGTACCTAGACTGACACCTACACACAGTACATAGTTAGGTACC
>NW_018432823.1:0-263 GCF_002113885.1 Mizuhopecten yessoensis
AAAGAGCTATCTAATGTCGGGTCGGTCTTCATTTATTATATTATTGTTATAAACTGTATTTTTTGTAAATAATTAAACGTTGTTATTGATTCATTTCTCTGTTGTTTATGTTGACACACTTGTAAACAGATCGTATGCAAAACACTATGGGATGGTTTGCTAGCAAAATAATCAGATCAACATTTGAAAAAAAACCAATTGATCTGATACAGTTCTAGTTAAAAACACACACTTTTTCAAGCTGTTGGAAAAAATATACATGT
>NW_018432824.1:0-263 GCF_002113885.1 Mizuhopecten yessoensis
TACATCACCAAACAATGGTATGACATTTACTGGTTAATTATAATATATCACCATACAATAGTATGACATTCACTGGTTAATTATAATACATCACCATGCAATGGTATGACATTCACTGGTTAATTATGATATATCACCATACAATGGTATGAAAGTTACTGGTTAACTATAATATATCACCATACAATGGTATGACATTTACTGGTTTATTATGATATATCACCAAACAATGGTATGACATTTACTGGTTAATTATAATACAT
>NW_018432825.1:0-263 GCF_002113885.1 Mizuhopecten yessoensis
TAGCCTTGACTTGTCAGCTTCTGCAGAGGACCTCGTTGACTATCTAGTCCCTTCTGGCAATTCAGGCAAACAGCATAGTCTGTATGGGGCCGGCATCTCTTTTGTGGCTCTGTAAATGCAGGTTCCAGGTTCATAATGTTGCTGTCTTCCAAGTCGTCAAATCGTCATGTTCTGAAACAATCAATCAGTGCCAACCAAATATATTATTTTGTACAAAAATTTTATATTTATATGTGTTGTCTGCTTATAAGAACCTCCTAGCA
>NW_018432826.1:0-263 GCF_002113885.1 Mizuhopecten yessoensis
GAAAAATATCACAAATGCTTATTTGACCAATAAAACACTGATTATAAACTGCCATGAATAGCATACCAATCAGAAGACCTGGCATTATAGAAGTGACCCAAATATTCAAAGCCTAGTTAACTTAACGATACGCAGGGCTCGTGAAAATCCGTCTGAGACATTCTACTGTCTAGATTAATAACTGTTACCTACATATTTATCACGGGTAAACTATTCTTTGTGGGAAGCACAGCGTTTAATTCCACAGGTAGCTTTCATTTTTA
>NW_018432827.1:0-263 GCF_002113885.1 Mizuhopecten yessoensis
CTCTCCTCACATACTCCCCTAACATAGCTCCCTTATATAGCTCTCTTCACATACTCCCCTTACATAGCTCCCCTTACATAGCTCTCCTCACATACTCCCCTAACATAGCACCCCTTACATAGCTCTCCTCACATACTCCCCTAACATAGCCCCCCTTCCATTGCTCCCCTTACATAGCTCCCCTAATATAGCTCCCTTACATAGCTCTCCTCACATACTCCCCTAACATAGCCCCCCTTCCATTGCTCCCCTTACATAGCTCC
>NW_018432828.1:0-263 GCF_002113885.1 Mizuhopecten yessoensis
ATTGTGTAAGACATGAATTGTAAGACATACACTGTGTACGACATATGTATTGTAAGACATACACTGTGTATGACTTATAGTTAGTAAGACATACCTTGTGTACGACATATGTATTGTAAGTCACACATTGTGTTTGACAACAGAATTGTAAAACATACATTGTGTAAGACATAATAATTGTATGACATACCTTGTGTACGACATATGTATTGTAAGACATACACTGTGTACGACATATGTGTTGTAAGACATCCCTTGTGTAT
>NW_018432829.1:0-263 GCF_002113885.1 Mizuhopecten yessoensis
ACTGGGAACAAGCTGTGTTGAGGGTTAGGGTTAGGCTGGCTAGTATGTACATGTAGGGAAAAGTGACTAGGAACAAGCTGTGTTTTGGGTTAGGCTGGCTAGTAAGTACATGTAGGGAAGAGTGACTAGGAACAAGCTGTGTTTAGGGTTAGGCTGGCTAGTAAGTACAAGTAGGGAGGAATGACTGGGAACAAGCTGTGTTTAGGGTTAGGGTTAGACTGGATAGTAAGTACATGTAGGGAGGAGTGACTAGGAACAAGCTG
>NW_018432830.1:0-263 GCF_002113885.1 Mizuhopecten yessoensis
GTGTTATTATCATACATTATGTGTTAAGATAATACATCATGTGTTTTTACCATACATTATGAGTTAAGATAATACATCATGTGTTATTATCATACATTATGTGTTAAGATCATACATTATGTGTTAAGATCAAACATTATGTGTTAAGATAATACATCATATGTTATTATCATACATTATTTGTTACTATCATACATCATGTGTTAAGATCATACATCATGTGTTATTATTATACATTATGTGTTAAGATCATACATTATGTG
>NW_018432831.1:0-263 GCF_002113885.1 Mizuhopecten yessoensis
TCCTACACCATACGTAAAAGGTAGGTATACTTCACTGATAAGTCCATTAATCCATTCTTCTCCACCATATGTAAAAGGTAGGTACACTTCACTGATAAGTCCCTTAGTCCATTCTCCTACACCATACGGAAAAGCTAGGTATACTTCACCGATAAGTCCCGTAGTCCGTTCTCCTAGACCATATGCAAAGGTAGGTATACTTCACCGATAAGTCCCTAAGTCCATTCTCCTACACCATGCGTAAAAGATAGGTATACTTCACC
>NW_018432832.1:0-263 GCF_002113885.1 Mizuhopecten yessoensis
CTGAAATGATTTCATTTAATGTAGCTGTACTGGAGACACTGACGAATGTGATCACACAGACTGTGCTCTCAATGAAAAAGTTATACTGCTACACTTCAGTGTCTCATCTGTCAGGGATAATGTGTGTGAGCACACAGACTGCTCTCACTGATAAAGGTATACTGGAGACTCTGTAGTGTCTCATCTGTCAGGGATAATCAGACTGCTCTCACTGATAGAGTTATACTGAAGACTCTGTGGTGTCTCATCTGTCATGGATAATC
>NW_018432833.1:0-263 GCF_002113885.1 Mizuhopecten yessoensis
TAATTTATGATAGTTGATCATGGTGTTATACTAATTTATGATAGTGGATCATGGTGTTATACAAATTTATGATAGTTGATCATGGAGTTATACAAATTTATGATAGTTGATCATGGTGTCATACTAATTTATGATAGTTGATCATGGTGTCATACTAATCTATGATAGTTGATCATGGTGTTATACTTATCTATGATAGCTGATCATGGTGTTATACTAATTTATGATAGTTGATCATGGAGTTATACAAATTTATGATAGTT
>NW_018432834.1:0-263 GCF_002113885.1 Mizuhopecten yessoensis
GTTTTGTAAACTACGCCCTATCACCACACCCGTATATACGTTTTGCTAACTACGCCCTATCATCACACCCGTATATACGTTTTGTAGCTACGCACTATCACCACACCCGTATATACGTTTTGTAAACTACGCCCTATCATCACAACCGTATATACGTTTTGTAAACTACGCCCTATCACCACACCCGTATATACGTTTTATATACTACGCCCTATCACAACACCCGTATATACGTTTTGTATACTACGCCCTATCACCACACC
>NW_018432835.1:0-263 GCF_002113885.1 Mizuhopecten yessoensis
ATGTTGACTGTATATAATCAGTCGTGGTATCGTAACAAGAGGGAAGTTATGTTGACTGTATAAAATCAGTCGTGGTATCGTTACAAGAGGGAATAGTTATGTTGACTGTATGTAATCAGTCGTGGTATCGTTACAAGAGAGAATAGTTATGTTGACTGTATATAATCAGTCGTGGTATCGTCACCAGAGGGAATAGTTATGTTGACTGTATGTAATCTGTCGTGGTATCGTAACAAGAGGGAATAGTTATGTTGACTGTATAT
>NW_018432836.1:0-263 GCF_002113885.1 Mizuhopecten yessoensis
TAGGTCTATACCCATTTACACATTGCTGATAAACTATTATAGGTCATACAAATTTATACATAGCTGATACACTCTTTTGCGCCCATACCTATTCATGCATAGCTTAAACTCTGTAATAGGTCTATACCAATTTGTACATTGCTTAATCATGCTAATTGGTTTATAATCCATTTCTACATAGATCAAACACTCTAGTAGGTCTATACCTTTGTACACAGAGCTGAAACACTCTAGTAGGTCTATACCTATTTATACATAGTTGA
>NW_018432837.1:0-263 GCF_002113885.1 Mizuhopecten yessoensis
GTATAATGTTCTATAGGACACAGGGCGTATGGACATATTTTATAGGTGTAATGTTCTATAAAACTCAAAGAGTATGGACATATTATATAGGTATAATGTTCTATAGGACACAAAGAGTATGGACATATTGTATAGGTATAATGTTCTATAGGACACAAATGGTATGGACATAGTGTATAGGTATAATGTTCTATATGGCACAAAAGGTATGGGTATAATGTATAGGTATAATGTTCTATAGGACACAAAGAGTATGGACATAT
>NW_018432838.1:0-263 GCF_002113885.1 Mizuhopecten yessoensis
ACCGCCACCTTTGCACCAAGCTCCTCAGGGAGTTCTACTTCCAAGAGTACTCTCCTGGCCAGACAGTATCATGTCTCCTGTTGCGCCGCTATCAATGATAAGGCGCACAGTATTATGGCCATGGAACACATCCAGATATGGTGACTGTAGTATTTAACCCGGCCAATGACGGAGGGTTGCGGCTCCTCACTCTCTGGATATGGCTCCACCTCCTCGTCGCACATTTCCGCAATCTGCCGTGTTCTAGCAAAGAACTTCTGGTC
>NW_018432839.1:0-263 GCF_002113885.1 Mizuhopecten yessoensis
GGGGAGCCTTCTCTCGGGTTGGCCCCTCTGGCTGGCCCATTTCCTACGCCCCAGGCTTTTGGTCTGGATGGTGTGGAGGCTATGGCCGTTGAGGGCGCGGGTATGGCAGAGTACGATGATGTTGTTCATCTTTCACCTGGTTGTTCGGATATAGACGCTGGTCTTTCCGAGTCGTCAGACGACAGTCCTCAGGAGGGCTTGCCCTCAGAGGAGGACTATCAGGATGAGGGAGACCCTGAGGCTGCTGAGGTTGAGGCCCAGCA
>NW_018432840.1:0-263 GCF_002113885.1 Mizuhopecten yessoensis
AAGTAAAGAATGGTAAGGTACGAATTGGTTGTAGTGATATTCGTTTCTATGTAAATCTAAGATTGATCATTCTCGTTGGTGTCTCTATCCTTTTTATACACATCCAAAGAAATAACCAATCACCTCAAACAACTCCTGGTCGAGTTAATCCTGTCAGGTAAGTGGCATATTACTAGAGGTGCCATATTTGTCAGTCACGTGCTGTCAGAGTCATCAAATTTCTCACGTGTGAAAACACTGGCACTTGATCGACTAACGAGGAC
>NW_018432841.1:0-263 GCF_002113885.1 Mizuhopecten yessoensis
ACAAATACCACTACTCATCGTTTGAGATTCTGGCATGTCAACAAAAACCACTACTCATTGTTTGAGATACTGACATGTCAACAAAAACCAAATACTAATTGTGTAAGATTCTGGCATGTCAACAAATACCACTCCTTATTGTTTGAGATACAAGAATGCCAACAAATTCCACGACTCATCGTTATATATATGAGCATGCCAGCAAATACCACTACTCTTTGTTTGGGATACTGGCATGTCAACAAACACCACCTCTCATTGTT
>NW_018432842.1:0-263 GCF_002113885.1 Mizuhopecten yessoensis
CAATAACTACATTGTACTGACGGGAGTGACACTCAAATAACTACAATGTACTGACGGGAGTGACACTCCAATAACTACATTGTTCTTACAGGAGTGACACTCCAATACCTACATTGTACTGCCGGGAGTAACACTCAAATAACTACATTGTACTGACGGGAGTGACACTCAAATAACNAGAGTGACACTCAAATAACTACATTGTACTGACGGGAGTTACACTCCAATAACTACATTGTACTGACGGGAGTGACACTCAAATA
>NW_018432843.1:0-263 GCF_002113885.1 Mizuhopecten yessoensis
AACATTTAATTCTGATTAATGGATCTCGTAGCTGTTTTGGTCACTACTAAATAGTTCACCCTTTGTTCATTAAATTTGTTTCAAGACCAACTCAATTCATCACCCTATGAAATCGACCAAAGCAAGATTAAATCCTTAATTGCTATCCGTCCGCGTTCGTCGTCCATTATATGCAAACTGTTGTTCTTCAAACTTAAACCGAAAATTAACTGAACTGTCTTTGATGCTACTTAATGGCAATGTCCAGTAGCTGACCCTGACCC
>NW_018432844.1:0-263 GCF_002113885.1 Mizuhopecten yessoensis
CTATACCACTCTTTACAGAAAACAGTCTTATTGTTTATTTGGATAATGTGATTATACCACAAAGGATTTTCATATATTTTTCACTATATAAATTGGACGACACTATTGTTTGATACCATGCTTCTAAAACGTGTTTCCAAAATTTCTTTTTACATTTTTCACATGTAATTTTTAATTTATGAATTCCACAATTAGCTAAAGATAACTTATCCATGTAATTTTCAGGAATGAAAGTCCAACTAGCATCTTCTTTATAGATCCTC
>NW_018432845.1:0-263 GCF_002113885.1 Mizuhopecten yessoensis
TTGCTGATATTTACACTTTTTGACACAAAAATAACACAAGTTAAACTATATTATTTGCAATTAAAATGGGTTAGGTCGTTATAAAAGTTATTCAGCTTTCTATTGCTGCTAATTTAAAAAAGATCGGTCAAATACTTTTGGAGTGAGGTGGCACACATACATGTGGGTTTTTTTTATCTCGCATTTTTTTCTGTCGACGCCCACCACAACACTCTGATCCACGCGTTACATCGCGTTTAGAAATAGAAAAATATACCCCAAAA
>NW_018432846.1:0-263 GCF_002113885.1 Mizuhopecten yessoensis
CCATTATTGATTCCTATTTTTTTAGAGCAATGGCTATGTTTTCCTAGTACAAGTTTTTACCCCATTATTGATTCTATTTTCAGAGCGATGGCTTTGTTTTCCAGATACAAGTTTCACCCCGATTATTGATTCCTATTTTCCACGAGCGATGGCTATGGTTTCCTGGTACAAGTTTTTACCCCATTATTGATTCCTATCTTTCAGAGCGATGGCTTTATTTTTTTTAGTACAAGTTTCCCCTCTGAATATTGATTCCTATTTTC
>NW_018432847.1:0-263 GCF_002113885.1 Mizuhopecten yessoensis
AGGCATATTTCTCCAACGTGGAGTCTTTTCTAGAAAAAGTTAGCTGGAGATACCGCATCTGAGTTTGAGTTACAAGTAGACAACAATGGTGCGGTAGCAAGATTTATCTTCACTGTTGTGTTTTTGTTCTATATTAGTATATATAAAGTTATTTAGTACTCTTGCATTAGGGATGAATGTTGAATGATAAAAATGAATATGAATAAGAACAGTAAAGTACAAATTAAGAAGGATACAATTGAAATATAAAATGTACCAAGTAA
>NW_018432848.1:0-263 GCF_002113885.1 Mizuhopecten yessoensis
TCTTAACCAAACAACACAGTGGCCAGTACCCCAAAAACCAGATTTTTTTTGTCCAATATCTCATAAACAACACTGTTATATGCTTAGTATCTTAACCAAACAACACATTTGCCAGTACCTCAACAACCCGACTTATTATTGTCCATAACCTCATAAACAACACTGTTCTTTGCTTGATATCTTAAACAAACAACACATTGGCCAGAACCTCAATAACAAGATTTATTATTGTCCAAAACCTCATAAACAACACTGTTCTATGC
>NW_018432849.1:0-263 GCF_002113885.1 Mizuhopecten yessoensis
GAAAAATATTGTCAACTAATGATATTTCTATTTAACAACTAATCAACATTTCAATTTTTTCTTTGCTCGGGAGTCCAATATACTTTTGACTTATAATTTGGAAACGAACGCGCCCAACGGCTTACATTTCTGCCTTGGAGGCCATCGAACTTTAGATATAGGAACTGTAAATATTGAGCACTTCTTCTACAAAGACGATCGTGGTTATAAAAATGACGGGAAGATTTCGTTTTTTTAGGAAAAAACTTGCCTAGATACGTATA
>NW_018432850.1:0-263 GCF_002113885.1 Mizuhopecten yessoensis
GTCTATTACACAAATTACACGTTCGTGTCTATTACACCCATCACGAGTGTCTATTACACAATTACACATTCGTGTCTATAACACATGACACGTGTTTGTCTATTACACAAATTACACTTTCGTGCCTATAATACCCATCACGTGTGTCTATTACAAAAATTACACGTTCGTGCCTATAAAACCCATCACGTGTGTCTATTACCAAAATTACACATTCTTGTCTATTACACATGACACGTGTTTGTCTATTACACAAATTACAC
>NW_018432851.1:0-263 GCF_002113885.1 Mizuhopecten yessoensis
TATTGTTCACAAATAGCATATTGTTTCCTGTCTTTGGGCCATACAGGTATTGTATATTTTTTCTCGCACTCGGAATATCTTTCATGTCATTGGGCTACACAAGAACTGTACAACATATTTTTCTGACTTGTAATATTGTTTATGTGGTAAGAGTTACACGTTAATTCCATGCAGGATTCACATCAGTGATGTGAATGTTACGATACATCGTACTATAATTGATTAATCGATGACAACTTCATAAACTCGATAACAATCGTCGA
>NW_018432852.1:0-263 GCF_002113885.1 Mizuhopecten yessoensis
GTAATAATTTACAATTTAAACAAAAATAGGAATGACACTGTTCCCCTCCAACTCGACAAGTGGTAGGAATGACACTGTTCTCATCTGGCTCAACAATTATATGATACAATTAGCAATTCAAACAGTAAAAGAAAATGATGAAACTAGAAACGTATCAAGATTTGACTACAGTTTCTGCACAAACCAATGGAAGAATAATTGGCATATTTTGAAATGATTACGGAAGATTGTCATTATTATCAATCACGGAATGTCTTCATTTT
>NW_018432853.1:0-263 GCF_002113885.1 Mizuhopecten yessoensis
ATACCACCTATACCTATCACATCACCTTTACTTCCTATACAACCTTTACCCTCCTACATCACCTTTACCTACTATACCACCTTTACCCTACTACATCATCTATACCCTCTTACACCACCTATACCATCCTACGTCACCTTTACTTTCTATACCTTCATACGTCACATTAACTTTATATACCACCTATACCCTCCTACATCACCTATACGTCCTATACAACCTATACCCTCCTACATCACCTATACGTCCTATATCCCCTTTTC
>NW_018432854.1:0-263 GCF_002113885.1 Mizuhopecten yessoensis
GGCCTCGTCAAATATTCACCAACTTTGCAACTATTCATGTTTTTTTTTGTCGCTAACTATTCGTCCAGATATAACTAGGGCCTTGTCAAATATTCACCAACTTTGCAACTATTCATGTTTTTTGTCGCTAACTATTCGTCCAGATATAACTAGGGCCTCGTCAAATATTTACCAACTTTGCAACTATTCATAATTTTATTGTCGCTAACTATTCGTCAAGATATAACTAGGGCCTCGTCAAATATTCACCAACTTTGCAACTA
>NW_018432855.1:0-263 GCF_002113885.1 Mizuhopecten yessoensis
TGAGCGTTGGGGATTAACTTGTCGATCGGCAGCTAACTAATGTACATGTACTGTACATTGAATAGCACTGACAGTCCAGGATGGCCGAATGCTATATTTATATGCTGTATGCACGACTATTTCATGCAATACAATATAGTAGTAGAACGTGGTACGTCGGAAAAAATATCATTTACAATCACGTCAGATTATCGGGTGGAAATTGGTCGGAATAAAACAACAATAACTAACGTCTCTGAGTAACACGAGGCTATCTTTCAGTT
>NW_018432856.1:0-263 GCF_002113885.1 Mizuhopecten yessoensis
TAAAGTCTGATCCATCATTGTGGATAAAGTCTGGTCCATCATTGTTGATAAAGTCTGATCCATCATTGTGGATAAAGTCTGATCTTTCATTGTGGATAAAGCCTGATCCATCATTGTGGATAAAGCCTGATCTATCAATGTGGATAAAGCCTGATCCATCATTGTGGATATAGTCTGATCCATCATTGTGGATAAAGCCTGGTCCATCATTGTTGATTAAGTCTGATCCATCATTGTGGATAAAGTCTGATCCATCATTGTGG
>NW_018432857.1:0-263 GCF_002113885.1 Mizuhopecten yessoensis
GTCATGGTTTATACCTGTGATCTGTTGTAGTGATGTCATGGTTTACACCTGTGATCTGTTGTAGTGATGTCATGGTTTATACCTGTGATTTGTTGTAGTGATGTCAAGGTTTTTACCTGTACTCTGTTGTAGTGATGTCATGGTTTATACCTGTGCTTTGTTGTAGTAATGTCAAGGTTTTTACCTATACTCTGTTGTAGTGATGTCATGGTTTATAGCTGTGATCTGTTGTAGTAATTTTTATGGTTTTTACCTGTGATCTG
>NW_018432858.1:0-263 GCF_002113885.1 Mizuhopecten yessoensis
TATACTGTCCAGGTGAAAAAGAATTACATGCTACACGTACAAAAATATGTTAGCTCCAAAATCTGCTGTTGGAAATTATGATTAAAAGGAAAAAAAAAATGTTTTTAAAAAGCAGCATAAATATATTACTTGCATAAGAAGACACATTTTGAAATCCCTTTAATTTGTAAGAGAGCTTATAATTATCTTGCTGTGAAATCTGTACCAATTTTGTTTGTGCCTATCTCAACTCCCTAATCTCAATTCTACAATATAAGTTTATG
>NW_018432859.1:0-263 GCF_002113885.1 Mizuhopecten yessoensis
GAAACATATCCTACATAATATTCCCAAAGAAAGATATCCTACAAAATGTTCTCAAAAAATCATATCCTACATAACGTTATCAAAGAAACAAACCCTACATAACGTTCCAAAGAAACATATCCTACATAACGTTCCAAAGAAACATATCCTACATAACCATCTCAAAGAAACATATCCTACATAATATTCCAAAAGAAACATATCCTACATAATATTCCCAAAGAAACATATCCAAATAATATTCCCAAAGAAACATATCCTAC
>NW_018432860.1:0-263 GCF_002113885.1 Mizuhopecten yessoensis
TTAGAATGCTATTTACATACGTATCAAAAACTGATAATTGAGTTTTAATATTAAAAAAACGTTTCCGACATATCATAATAAAGTCTATCTACCCTGATCTGCAATTTTTTGTCGTGTTTTTCTAAAGGTTCCATTGTAATTTAGTAAGATTCCTCGGCAGTTAAATTCATTTACAATTTCATTGTATTTCCAACATTCATTAGTTCTCAAAATACCCCCATTTCGAAACACACGAATTGTTGTTTTATCCGTATTGACTGTTA
>NW_018432861.1:0-263 GCF_002113885.1 Mizuhopecten yessoensis
GGGAGGTTACTGTAAATCAGAAAAATAGCAGTGCAAGTGGACAGGGATCCTTCATCACTATTTGTGTGAAAAAAGTAAACATTTGTAGCATCAGTACTTGCATATTATGAAGATGACATATATATATATATATATATATATCACTAATTATTACACCAATATCAGTATAAGACTCACTGAATGCCACATATAATCACAATTTTTCAAAAACAGAAATTGACAAGGTAAGTATGTAAGGGAGGGGTCACTGCCACGGCCCAAAA
>NW_018432862.1:0-263 GCF_002113885.1 Mizuhopecten yessoensis
AACCCCCCCCCCCCCCCAATCAAATTTGTTATTGGAAACAGAATTCAAATGGAGAAAGAACGCCAAGTGACATTTGATGAAGGAAAAGTGAGAGCACCTATCTCAGTCCTATTATGTCTTCTACAACTTGGTTAGAAATTTATAAGGCTATTATGTAAAACTTTTAAAATCTTAATAGCGTGTGTGCTGTATAGCGAAATATATGTATGCTGAATTAAAACGAATTATTATCATCACTATTGTGTTTCGCTTGACCTTTTCTT
>NW_018432863.1:0-263 GCF_002113885.1 Mizuhopecten yessoensis
TAAACAGCTCGTGTTTCCAGCATCATAGAAATCACTGAATGGAACTGAACAATATCCAAATGTCCACAGCCAGAGGTGAAGGATGATGTAAATACTAACGAACCAGGTAACCTGTACCATTGTATGTCACAGGTGAACACGCCTAAGAGCTGTGTGGATAGAAAGTACGTGTTACAGAAGTTATAGCTATTGATTCTTATGTTTAAAAAGAAATGTATTATCTTAAAATAATATACCTGTTTGCCGACCGGTGACATTACCAT
>NW_018432864.1:0-263 GCF_002113885.1 Mizuhopecten yessoensis
GTTGTGGAAGCCGGTCACGTTACAATATTTATTATTCAGCACTGTAAACAAAGTTGAAGGAGTTTGGTGATATTTTGCCAAAAACTTACTTGCATGAAATTCTACAGTGTTTTAGAAAAAATTGAATGACTTTCATACAAGGTCACAGTGATTAAATATGTTGAAACATTCAGATGACTTCTTCTGTAACACCAAGAAGCCTAGAGTCATAATACATGGCCAGTAGTTGTTGGCTGAAAGGTTTTGGAAAAGAAACAACCTTG
>NW_018432865.1:0-263 GCF_002113885.1 Mizuhopecten yessoensis
TAGTTAACTAATTTGCTTTAACTAGTACATGATGACAAGTCTCATTAGCAAAACAGTTGGGATAAGTTTAGTTTACTACTTTGTATTACTATCATCTGACTGTAATTGTAATTTATAGAGTTATTGCCCCTTGGTTCCAGTAAAACACTGTATAACCAATTAATTTTAAATTTCATGTCAATGTCAGCAACAATGAAATTTTGGAAGAGTTAAATATCCTTTGTTGTCTGAATATGATTAATGGAATTACTGTTCCTTTTTTT
>NW_018432866.1:0-263 GCF_002113885.1 Mizuhopecten yessoensis
ATACGGGTTGCATCTCACATATAACAGCCTTGGGCTGTAACACAACAGTCCTTGTAGTAACATTAGAAATATGCACGTCAACACTATTTCCTAGTCCTGCTGAATAAGTAACCAAAGTTGGTGAAATCTCAAAGTCATCTGGGACTGTAGAATGTTCCGTAGGTTGTAATACCGCACATACCTTAGGGTAGGATAATCCTTTGCTTACATATCCTCTCACCACTACACTACTATTGGGTGTAACCACAACTGGCTCACACTCC
>NW_018432867.1:0-263 GCF_002113885.1 Mizuhopecten yessoensis
CTAACGGTAAACTTTGATTTCTATGCAGCTTTGAGTCTCCATTAGAAATCAAGAAAGGCGACGTGCTAAGGGCAAAGTGTTCTTTCACTTCATCACGAAAAAACGTAACAACCTTCAGCGGAGAAGCAACTTCACAAGAAATGTGTTTCGGATTTTTGTTTTACTATCCAAAAGAATCCATAATTACAAACCAGTGCACTACTTTGATGGGTTTGCCAGGGTGTTCCATAAATCATGGAACTGACTTAATAGACGGATGCCAA
>NW_018432868.1:0-263 GCF_002113885.1 Mizuhopecten yessoensis
AATTGAGGTACAACGAGAGTTAATTCAGGTACAGCGACAGTTAATTGAGGTACAGCGAGAGTTAATTGAGGTACAGCGACAATCAATTGAGGTACAGCGAGAGTTAATTGAGGTACATCGACAGTTAATTCAGGTACAGCAAGAGTTAATTCATGTACAGCGACAGTAAATTCGGGTACAGCGAGAGTCAATCCGGGTTCAGCGAGAGTTAATTCAGGTTCATTAAGAGTAAATTCAGGTAGAGCGAAAGTTAATTCAGATAC
>NW_018432869.1:0-263 GCF_002113885.1 Mizuhopecten yessoensis
CAATCTTGACAGACATGATAAGGGTAGACCTACAACAGTAACTGATGTTCCCTCAAGCTAATCAGGCATAATGAAGGTAGACCTACAACAGTAACTTATGTTCTATTAAGCTATCCAGATATGATTAGGGTGGACCTACAACAGTAACAGATGTTCCCTCAAGCTAACCAGACATGATGAGGGTAGATCTACAACAGTAAGTATGTTCCCTCCAGCTAACCAGACATGATGAGGGTAGACCTACAACAGTACCTGATGTTCCC
>NW_018432870.1:0-263 GCF_002113885.1 Mizuhopecten yessoensis
AAACGAAATAAGAGGATGCTGTTGTTTGCACGATACACTACAGAGAAATTTTCCCGTATTTTGCCAACAGTAGGATCCATAATAAAAGATTATTAGTTGCAGCCAAATTTTACAAAACTACAGCATTGTCGATAATTTTACTTAACAAATATCTCCTTTACATCTAGTATTGCTACATACATTTCGGAACAATTACGACATGGTACATTGCAAATGTTTACATTTGTTTGGCTTTTTTATTAATGTTTTAAATAAATAATTAT
>NW_018432871.1:0-263 GCF_002113885.1 Mizuhopecten yessoensis
CACTTATTGCAATAGCTGGGATCTTAATATTTCTCTCTATCGCTAACTAAATTTTATTTTCTAGCGCCTCGCTTGGCAAAAGCTCACGTTTAGCTTCAATGTTGAACGTTCCCCAATGTGAGAAAGGCAATGAGTTCTGTCACTAGGCCGGACCTTACCAAAGTCCTTAAAAATGATAGTTGTTATTCCCTGCTTAACATTCAGCTTTTTGGGAAATGACAATAACTGGTTCACCCGTTGTCATCATAATGTGACCGGGCGGA
>NW_018432872.1:0-263 GCF_002113885.1 Mizuhopecten yessoensis
GACTTACAGTGTATTGCTGCAGCTGTTGAAGTACTTCCTTCCATTACAGTTTGTGTATACTGGAAATGATAAAATATCAGCTACCTTAAAATGCTTAGCTTGGTATATTTAGTGTGATCATGGTTTATTAAAGCATGTGTTAGACTATAGGGGTGTAACAATGTATTGGAAAACCAGTATATGGCAGTACACAGGCCATATCGTGTATATATATACATACAGTGCTGTTAAACACATTTGTCCTTACGTTTTGACAGGACACT
>NW_018432873.1:0-263 GCF_002113885.1 Mizuhopecten yessoensis
TTTTCCAGTAATGATTAAGATGTTATTTAAATTTGCGATCCCCATGATACAACGCTACAGGTAAGGTAATATCTGGGAAACGATATATTTTATATGCATTTGCAATATGACATTCCATTAAACTGATCCGCTAATTACCTAGACAATATCCATTTTCCTTCATACAGTATCTGTTTTTACAGTTGTTAGAACAATCCTGCTCACAGTAAAAAAGGTTGCTCAGGTAAAACAAATCCCGACAGAACGGCAAGAATCCTTAAATA
>NW_018432874.1:0-263 GCF_002113885.1 Mizuhopecten yessoensis
CTAGGAAGATGTTTAGACTACAACACAGCTTCTTACACTGAAACTGTGTCCAACACAGCGACGCTCGAGGAAGATATAGGGACTATATCACAGCGACTCACATTGAAGCAGTGTACAACACAGCGACGTAGTAGGAACATGTTTTGACTACAACACAGCTTCGCACATTGAAGCAGTGTACAACACAGTAACGTACGGGAATGATTTTTAGACTACAACACAGCGACGTACACTGAGATAGTGTCCAACACAGCGACGCACGA
>NW_018432875.1:0-263 GCF_002113885.1 Mizuhopecten yessoensis
TTTTGATTGAGCAATTTTAGTCCACCATCATCAGATGATGATTTGATCAAATCGCCTTTTGTTTGTGGTTTGTCATTTATCCATCCTTAAATAATTCTTGTTGCTAACTGTACTATTTCTCCAAAAGAACTTATAGAATCTTTCTCAGCTTTACATGTAGGTTCCCTACTGTTCATAGTTGTTCATATTGAATCTTGGGACAAATCATGAACATTGAGAGTTAAATCTGTTAGTGCTTTTCCTCAGAAAGAACTGAAAGGAAC
>NW_018432876.1:0-263 GCF_002113885.1 Mizuhopecten yessoensis
GCTACACAAAGTTTAACTTACATATTGTATGTACCACAATCTATCGCAGACTAACTTAGTGAAACTGAGTTGTAAGAACCATGCATTTTATTTTATCTCACTCATCATGCCAACACCATGTTCTACTTATTATGGCCTCGTTTTATATTACTCACGTCATCAGCATTGAGCTAAACTCACCGTGGACTTTCTGTCCCACTCACGTTATCAACACTGATCTAAACTCACCGTGAACTTACTGTCCCACTCACGTCATCAGCACT
>NW_018432877.1:0-263 GCF_002113885.1 Mizuhopecten yessoensis
GGGTGACGCAGTATGTCAAAATTGAATTATACTACAACACAAAACATTTTTTGTCCTTCTATAGCTCATCGGTGATGTTTTGGGCCAACCAAGATGAAATCCATATTGGTCTTAACTACTTTTAGAATAGAAGGTGGTCACACCACACTTCAATTAAACGAATTTCAAATGTTTCATTTGTAGAGGATCATAGGTTAATTTCTACTGAAGTTGTTATTATGTGTAAGGAGTATATATTTAGAACCGTGCCACTGCTAAAAAAA
>NW_018432878.1:0-263 GCF_002113885.1 Mizuhopecten yessoensis
ATGTCATTAAGGGTCCAAGCATACAAAATGTAGATATTTTGCTATGGAATATATCGCATCAGATATACAATACTTTCGTCCATATGAGAATGATTAGAATTATAACTAGAGATTATCATACGACCATTTTTATATCCTACTCCGTATCAGCCCTCGACCTATATCAGACTGATATAAGAGAATCGGGTTAATACGGATTAGGATATGAAAATGGTCGTATGATAATCATTTTATTATATATTGCTCTATAACATCAAAAGTGT
>NW_018432879.1:0-263 GCF_002113885.1 Mizuhopecten yessoensis
TATTTGTCAGTTTTCATTTCAAAATATATGGAGTATATCGGTTTAATACTTTACAGAAAAGGGCAATCAAACTTTGATGGCTGTTGTAATACCTGTTGTTATAGGACAGGACAAACAATATATATTGTTTAGATGGAATGAAAACATTAATCATAGCGATAGTTTTACTGCCGCACAGGTTAAAAAACTTTTGATACAGCAAACATATTACTTATTGTTTGATACGTACCATTAAAGGTTCAGGAATGTTACAGAAACAATGA
>NW_018432880.1:0-263 GCF_002113885.1 Mizuhopecten yessoensis
TGTACGGGAGTGACCTCTTGCGGTAATTGTTATGACTTTGGAAATAGAAATAAAATGATTTTATCAATATTTAGATAGCAAACACTTGTAATTAAACAGATTAAGTAATCAAAATTATTCTACATTCAGCATTCATATTGAGACTTTACAGTTATTAAAATAATTTACATATAATTTCCACATTGGAAGACATTACAACAAAAACCACTGATACATACCCGTTCATATAACTATTACGAAATGTTTATAAAATCATTGTATAG
>NW_018432881.1:0-263 GCF_002113885.1 Mizuhopecten yessoensis
ACGCTAGTGTAGATTCTAGAGGACAGTGAATTATTCTGTTCTGTTTACCAGATATTTTTTAAACTATTAACATGTTCAAAACATTTCAAACATAGGTTTGAAATTGTAATAAAAGTGCTTGTGTTCAAAAATGGATGTAAGGGCGGGTGGGCAGGGCCCAGCGTACACGTCTGCACAGTTACATAGCAAGGCGTCGAATGGAGTACAAGGACAACTATCTTCAAATAGAATGTCATGTCAAGAAAAGTTCAAAATGGAAAATA
>NW_018432882.1:0-263 GCF_002113885.1 Mizuhopecten yessoensis
ATTTGTTTTTGATGTGTAGTGTCATGGACACTACGGTACTACTGTACCTATGTCTTTGGTGAACATGGCTAAGGGGACCTCAATCAGTGTATTGCTTGAGGTGTGTAGCTTTGGATTGAACTGTTTAACACGGCTAGTGACTAATTACAGAACTTTGCATTTTCTTCTGGAGGCCAGTTTTGTGGATGTTTGCTACAGACTTTTGTACTATACTGAATAAACTTAGAGTGGGTGTGAGTAAGTATATATTTAAGATTTGATAT
>NW_018432883.1:0-263 GCF_002113885.1 Mizuhopecten yessoensis
GATAGTTTCTGAAGGTACAGTGTATAATCAAACAATAGCTGCATTTAGCTTTAATTTCTTATACAATACCAGCACGTGTGTCTATTTATAGAGCTCATTTAGTTACGTTTGGTTCCCCTCGAATTTCTTTTTGGTTCCCAAACTGAAGGCCTTTTGATAGTATTCAGATTTTGAAAATAATAGATTTCTACATTTCAAGACTATTCTTACGCTCTCTGATAAATATAAGCCATGTGTTCATTAAATTATTTATTAAACAACAT
>NW_018432884.1:0-263 GCF_002113885.1 Mizuhopecten yessoensis
AAATAATATGTTGAAAGTCAAAGTTGCAGGAAAAATTTCAAAACTTGATTTGAAACCTTTCAACATTCATTTTGACAAAATATTTGAAATAAACATTTGATCTCCTTGTTCATTTACATTCATATGTATATAGCTATAAGTATTGTAAAAATAATCCTCATGTTTCTTCAAAGCAAGAAAAGATGTAATTAAGTCCCCCAAACATGGTTTGGGGACTTATTGTTTTTTTCCTCTGTGTTCTTTTTCTTCTTCTTCTTCTTCTT
>NW_018432885.1:0-263 GCF_002113885.1 Mizuhopecten yessoensis
AACAGTTGTTACATATATTTATAGTACAGATACACCATGGTAAAGTGTTATACAGGTAAACAATTGTAACGTGTAATACAGGCTAACAGTTGTTACATACATTTATAGTACAGATACACCATGGTAACGTGTTATACAGGTAAACAATTGTAACGTATAATACAGACAAACAGTGGCAATGTGTTATACAGGCAAACAGTGATAACGTGTTATACAGATAAACAGTAGTAACGTGTAATCCCCCCCCCCCCCCCCCCCCCCAA
>NW_018432886.1:0-263 GCF_002113885.1 Mizuhopecten yessoensis
GGGCGGTGCTGTCCTAGGGGCAGGGATCGGTGCTGTCCTAGGGGCGGGAGTCGGTGCTCTCCTTGGGGCAGGGGTCGGTGCTGTCCTAGGGGCAGGAGTTGTCTCCCATAAAACACTCGACGTTACTTAGTACTGCTCATTTCCCGCAATAATGTATATCTTTACCATAGGCAAGAAGAGAAAAAAACGAAAAAAAAAATGTTTATGATATTTTAATAAATAGATTGGTTCAGGGTAAATAAGATGCAAGCAAACCCTGATAA
>NW_018432887.1:0-263 GCF_002113885.1 Mizuhopecten yessoensis
ACACACGGTATATTAGTTACTATGTACACACGGTATATTAGTGTATGAGTTACTATGTACACACGGTCTACTAGTCACTATGTACATACGGTCTATTAGTTACTATGTACACACGGTATATAAGTTACTATGTACACACGGTATAATAGTTACTATATACACACGGTCTATTAGCTACCATGTATACACGGTATATTAGTTACCATGTATACACGGTATATTAGTTACCATGTATACACGGTCTATTAGTTACCATGTATACA
>NW_018432888.1:0-263 GCF_002113885.1 Mizuhopecten yessoensis
TTCTGAAAATTGTAATCATAACATTTCAAGTTTTGATCCTATCTAGCACCAGTAGGTTCATGCGAATCTAAGCCCCTGGGGCCCCTTGTGCATGTGAATAAGCCAGAGTTCTTGATCAACAACTCCCAATGAAATATTCTGATCCCTGGCTTTCTTCAAACGAAACTGCTGGTCGTATTCCAGCCAGCCGTTTCCCCCATCTACTTGCCCCTAACCTAACAGTGCTTATATATTTCAACATAGCAGGGGCTTCATCTTGATGG
>NW_018432889.1:0-263 GCF_002113885.1 Mizuhopecten yessoensis
TGCGCGATGTATCTGTATTGTTGCTGTTGTTGTTATTGTTATTTATTACCATTATTAAAAATACTGTCCAAAACATATTCACTTGTTATCAGTTATTATTACTGTTCGGAGCTCCCCTTGATTTGTTTTGCATTACTGAAGGACGATTGGGTTTTGGTACGAGATGGTTCATTTGGTTAGAACCCCAATATAATGAATGGTGGTCCGGGGTTCCGGCTCTGGTCATCTTTGCTGATTTTGTTTTTGTTTATTTTATCGTTAAC
>NW_018432890.1:0-263 GCF_002113885.1 Mizuhopecten yessoensis
CAGACGGACAAGCTTCTCTGGCGCTCGTCAATGAAATTATAGGTAAATATAATAACCAGAAAAATATGTCCAAATTAAAAAGATATTATTTTCATACTGAAATTAAAATGTAAAGAAGTACAATTATTTTATATTTTACAGATGTCATACAAACAGATTTTAGGAAGGAACAAGCCATTGTCGTGTACTACAATGATCAACCGATGAACGACTTCAATCGGCTAAGCAAAGTCATCCAAGGTTGTACAATACATCCTTTGTTG
>NW_018432891.1:0-263 GCF_002113885.1 Mizuhopecten yessoensis
TCTAAAGTACCATCTGTTGTGTGTTTTACCACCGACCAAATCCAGTATGTTAAGCCCTTTTGCTCAACAGACCATGCAAAGGTATGGGGATTTGACAAAACCTTCAACTTAGGGGATGTTTTTGTTACCGCAAGTGTTTTCAAACAAAAACGTGTTAAGAACAGACTTACAGATGACCACCCTCTTTTTCTTGGACTAGTTTTTCTCAATGGGAACTCCGACTTTGAGACATACAACATCTTCATTGCTATTCCGAGTGGAAA
>NW_018432892.1:0-263 GCF_002113885.1 Mizuhopecten yessoensis
ACCGCATAATTATGTAATTTGGTATCAACACAAATATGGATGTACCAATTATGTAATGATAACATTAAGCATATGAACTACGAATGTGATTATATTATCGCACATATAAACCATATGTACCAACAACGAATGTAGTGAAGTTATTGCACATACTAACCACAATTGTAATAATGTTATTACACACATAGCTAAAGTGTGTTATAATGTTACATGTGTGGGCATATATTGACCACCTGTATTTAGTGTTGTAAATAAACAAAAAG
>NW_018432893.1:0-263 GCF_002113885.1 Mizuhopecten yessoensis
TTACTGGGTACAGGAGGTGTATCGAGCATGTATCTTCTCTTCTGAGTAAAGGTGGGGTTTTCATCAATATTGGCGACTTGGAGGGAAAATATTATCAAGTAGGATCGTATAAGTTCCCAGGAGTGTCACTGAATACACCGGAAGTAAAATCAATAATTGCTCAAATCGGATATGACATCAAATTTTACTCGGAATTCCCTGTAACTGTTGAGGAAGCACGATACACTGACACAAATGGGTACTTCGTCGTTGTCGCGACAAAA
>NW_018432894.1:0-263 GCF_002113885.1 Mizuhopecten yessoensis
CCCCCCCCCCCCCCCCCCCCGTCTGTGTCCAGGGTATGACGTTTCCGTTACGTAAGACTTTAAGTTGCCCCACCGTCAGTGTTCAGGTTATGACGATTCCGTTAGATTGTACTTTAAAGTGGCCCCAACGTCCGTGTCCATGGTATGACGTTTCCGTTAAATAAGCCTTAAAAGCGGCCCCACCGTCCGTGTCCAGCGTATGACGTATCCGTTATTTAAGACTCTAAGTGGCCCCACCTTTCGTGTCCAAAGTATGACGTTTC
>NW_018432895.1:0-263 GCF_002113885.1 Mizuhopecten yessoensis
ATCTTCTTGGAAAAAACGATGATTTATTTTGAGTATATTAGGCATACTTTGTAGTCGTTAGGTTCAAAATTACTTGTTTACATACACAAAACAATACTTTTCCATTGTATTAAAACTAATCTGAAACTAGGTAACGTCCTAACCTTTGATATTACAACATTCGATTTATTTCTTTGATGTTTGCGCCATTTCTCCGCTTTTGGTATTATTGTGACAAACTTTGGCAATTCATGTACTTTGTATAAATACGTCTTCGGGGGAGA
>NW_018432896.1:0-263 GCF_002113885.1 Mizuhopecten yessoensis
GGTTTTGCTTCCTATTATCTGTTGGAGCCTATATCATGTCATTCCAGTTGGTTAAGATGTCTTTCTTGTCGACTTTTAGTTCTGACGTGCTTCATTTCCAATTTATTTTAATTAATTCCATTTCATGCCAAATCACTACTTTAAACTAAACGTTCTCACCCTTGTATGACGCTGTAAACGCTGGTAAAGAACATGCAATTTACATGTCCCTGATTTACCATTATATTGTATAGCAGAACATTGTTAGAAGAATTGAAATAGTA
>NW_018432897.1:0-263 GCF_002113885.1 Mizuhopecten yessoensis
CGATCTTACATTTGAGTCATAGTCTGCTATATTTTACTTCAAATTGTAAGTAACCACCCGACTGTGTAAATATATTTAGCGAACATTTAGCTATATTCAGTGTATGTGTACTTTTCGCATCTTTATTATTTTATCACATTTACGTCACAAGGTCCGTAATGGATCTTTAACAGAACACGAGTCATGTTGAATTATCATATCAATTGGACCATCTTCTTGATTTACCTTTTTCATATTTTAGACTGTAAACTACCCGTCGATCG
>NW_018432898.1:0-263 GCF_002113885.1 Mizuhopecten yessoensis
AGAGTCAGTCCGGTGAGCCTTGACCACTGACCTGACTGGAGACCCCACTAATATATAGACAATGGAGGATTAATCCCCTATTGTTTAGAGAATAAGTAGCGGACTCCTTGTTTGGGCAACAACCTTAGGCATATATAGATATTCAAACTGCTGGCAAGGAGAAACTATACAAAATCATTGTTCAAGGGATAGTTGATATTAAAAGGAAATCCTATATAAAATAGAGGAAAATCTTCAAAAACCTTGGTCTAGATTATTTTTGG
>NW_018432899.1:0-263 GCF_002113885.1 Mizuhopecten yessoensis
TCACTACCTCACAACACTGGTCACCTCACTACCTCACAACACTGGACACATCACTACCTCATAACACTGGACACCTCACAACACTGGTCACCTCACTACCTCATAACACTGGTCACATTACTGCCTCACAACACTGGTCACCTCATTACCTCACAACACTGGTCACCTGTTACAGAAGGACACGCGTGTGTGGTAAAAGAGGGACACGCCCCTTTAATATACCTGTTGTTATAGAACGACACGTCCTTTTAACGAACGTGTGG
>NW_018432900.1:0-263 GCF_002113885.1 Mizuhopecten yessoensis
CGAATGAAAAGGTTAAGCTAACATAAAAGTGACACATTCAGATCCTGTAAACATTTGTTGAGTAGTTTTTGACATCATAATACGAGGGAAAAATATTCTACAACAGTTTTTGTATATACCTGTTCCATATTAACACAGAAATATTACCCATTTGTTTGTTTTTTCTTATCACTTTTTTCATATTTGGTTTATTTTCACAAACTTTAACGACACAATACCAGCACAAACACACACGTACCTACATACAAATGTACATACCTGTA
>NW_018432901.1:0-263 GCF_002113885.1 Mizuhopecten yessoensis
AGGTGATCTTTACAGACAGGCAGTCTGTATAGAGAAGTGATCTTAATAGATAGGTGATATTTAAAAGCAAGGAGTCTTAATCGATATATGATTTTTAAAGACAGGCGACCTATGTAGACTTTGTGGTGATTTTTCCCAACGAGGCGTTTACATAGGTAATAATTAAAGAGAGTGTTTTCGATAGACATGTGATCGTTATATACAGTTAAAAAAGGGGGCGCAGGTGGGAAACCTACATGGGGCAGTCGCGAGGCATTGACCGT
>NW_018432902.1:0-263 GCF_002113885.1 Mizuhopecten yessoensis
CAATAATACTGATTGTTGTTTAATATAAAAAGTACAAAAGAAGTAGTTAAATTCCACACCTCTAGAAAAATAGTTGATAAAATTGTGATCAAAGTTACCAATAAAAAAAACTGGTACACAACTAAAAAACTATTTCCCTGTGGAAATCTACATTTAATTTTACATTTCCTTTAAAAACTTATAACTAACGTTGTAACAATTTGTAAAAACGGAAATCTTCATCAGCTGGAGGAACACATCAATGACTGCATTACCACGACAAC
>NW_018432903.1:0-263 GCF_002113885.1 Mizuhopecten yessoensis
CAGCCATGCTTATTGGAATCTTAGGAATGACGAAGGTACTCCAGTCATCTTCTCCAGAGACAGCAGCAATTTGAGTAATGTGTGAGGTCCGAGCTGAAATAAAATTATACCTGAATAATAGTGGCATTGTGTAAATTTATAGCTAGATGTGTATACGTAATAACTGTTTATATACTCATTTGGACTTGATTTGTGACTTAACCAATTTTGTGTGAGTAGTGTATGACTTGCACACAATATAAACAACAATAATGACAGTCAAA
>NW_018432904.1:0-263 GCF_002113885.1 Mizuhopecten yessoensis
TAACCCTGTCGAAAGCTTTGTTTATATCACAGAACACTACCCGAGTTTCTTTACCGTCGTCTTATGCATCACCAAAATCATTTGTTCTATAAAGAATTTGGTTTACGACAAAATAACTCAGGCTCATGTACAGTGATTTAGGTTTATAGAACCAAAACAAATTTATGATTAACAGGAACAAAACTGTAAACCTCTTTTTCGGATGTGGCAGGCGAGCTCTAGAACAATGCGGTGACAAATGTTATCAACAGGAATCGTTCAAG
>NW_018432905.1:0-263 GCF_002113885.1 Mizuhopecten yessoensis
CAATGTTAGTTTCACAAAGGTCAATCACAGATTATAAGCTGCAGAGTGTTGAATGATAGCTTAACAAAGGTCAATGTTAGCTTCACAAAGGCCATTGATGGCTTCACAAAGGTCAATGTTGGCTTCACAAATGTCAATGATTACAAGCTGAAGAAAATACAATGATAGCTTTACAAAGGTCAATATTTTCACAAAGGTCAACTGTAATTTAATGATAAAGTAAGGATGAGATAGCTCACAATGATCAATGTTAGTTTCACAAA
>NW_018432906.1:0-263 GCF_002113885.1 Mizuhopecten yessoensis
TCGACTTTAATCATGTCTACAGAGAGCTTTGTCCCTAAATATTTCGTTTCCTAGTTTTTGTAAATTACAGTTTTCTTTGATTTTACAGTATAAAGAATCTCATTGAAAAAATAATAACTTTAAAAACGAATGTTGTCCAGTTACATGTATCATACCAAGGGTTTTATTTATCTACTGTCAGAAAAATACAGTGAATACAAATCAATTCGAATTGGTTAAATCATTGACATGCAGTTATATTGCAGTCTGGACTAAAAACAGAT
>NW_018432907.1:0-263 GCF_002113885.1 Mizuhopecten yessoensis
AATAACGTTACAATCAATTTTCGACGAGGGAGGTCAAGTGTTAAATTTGAAGATAACAAATGTCGTAAATACTAATTGTTGATAAAGAATTTTAAGGAATGGGAGATATATGCTCATGTTCAACGCTGAGAGTAGGGCAGTACTATTTTAGCCCTCAGGGTAAGGTTTTTGAATCTTTAATCCTCGGTTTGAAGCAAACATCTGGTTAGACAATCAATCAATAGCATCCTCGTTCATGTCCTCTTATTTCCTTGATTATTGCA
>NW_018432908.1:0-263 GCF_002113885.1 Mizuhopecten yessoensis
GTATGTGTGATCATTATCGATTGCTATTCGTGGTGGAGACGAGTTGAGAAAAAACATGCAAAAGTATGGGTTGATGTGCTTCCTTAGCACCTGAAAAAATAATACTGCTGATTAAACTTTTGTCTTACCCAACATTTTTGCCTAATACCTAATTATCATGTAGATCATTGGATGAGGTTTGGGGACGCTAATAAGTAGAAATTAACACCAAGCATTTTGTTGAAAACATGCACTATGGAATAGCAGTAATATTAGTTTTGTTT
>NW_018432909.1:0-263 GCF_002113885.1 Mizuhopecten yessoensis
GCATTCAGGCTGTTACCAGTCAACCCAGCTGATTTTGAGCTTTTATGTTTTCACTTACAAAGGTCATATTTTGTAGATAAGTGTTTGCCCATGGGTTGTTCTTATTCATGTGCTTTGTTTGGAAACATTGCCACATTTTTGGAATGGCTGATTAAATATCGCTGCAAATAAGAGTCTATAGTCCATTACCTGGATGATTTCTTGTTTGGGGGGACTAATGGTAGTAGTAACTGCCTCACACTGATGCAGGTCTTTACAGGTAT
>NW_018432910.1:0-263 GCF_002113885.1 Mizuhopecten yessoensis
GTTACTTGAAATATAACACAAGTGGTCACCTCTTTATCAAGCGTTACGTAAGGAATTTAATTTTTTGGTCGTCACTTTTCCTTTCCTCAGCACTAACATTAAGGTAATTTTTTAAGTATTGACGTAGCTTCAACACTTCATGACCTACGAAAGTTGTCCTGGATACTGGAGTCACTTTGGCCAGTAAAATAGTGTGTCAGAATTTCGAACCTTAAAATCGTAAATCTATATTGGATATGGTTGCTATAAAAACTGTTGTTCTA
>NW_018432911.1:0-263 GCF_002113885.1 Mizuhopecten yessoensis
AATTCTCAGGAACTTGACGATCTATTTTCTTACCTACTGTATAATTCAGACAGTCTAATTCCTTTTCCAGAAACTGTCTCATTTTTATTAGTACATTATTCACTTTCTGCATTCTGAACAAGTTTTTTTTTTAATTAAATGCTTAACAACCTTCAAATTTGTGCCCCAATTCTCACTAAAAGTAATACCAGTTCACTCATTTAGACGGAACACATATGCATCTTGCTTGTAATGTGTTGCTGTATTACAGTGTAGTATAATTC
>NW_018432912.1:0-263 GCF_002113885.1 Mizuhopecten yessoensis
GTAATAATTGTAACGGATGGCCGTTACAGATTAGTCCCCCAAACTACCCCTGTTGGACTAAGGGACTTAGGAAGAATCAGACAACAGCTTAATTTTGAACAATTAGAGGCCTCCATTTCGTTACCATGGCGACTGAGCTGTTTGAAACTGTTACCATTGTGTTCTGCATCCCTTAAAACCCCTACGTACCAATTCTGGGCAGAATCAGACAACATCTTAATTTCAACCAATCAGAGGCATCCATTTCGTTACCATGGCAACTG
>NW_018432913.1:0-263 GCF_002113885.1 Mizuhopecten yessoensis
CCTTTGTCTGATGACTAATCACTTGATGAGCTGATGTTTGTTACCGTTTGACTGATGACTTATTACGTGATCACCTGTTGTTTGTTACCCTTTGTCTGATACCTAATCACGTGATGAACTGATGTTTGTTACCCTTTGACTGATGACTTATCACGTGTTTAACTGATGTACATTATTGTTTGTTACCCTTTGTCTTGAGTCTCGATCATCACGTGATTAACTGATGTTTGTTACCCTTTGACTGATGACTTATTACTTGATAA
>NW_018432914.1:0-263 GCF_002113885.1 Mizuhopecten yessoensis
AAAGTGATCTAAAATATAGTTACAGGCAAACAAATACGTTTTGATGACCATAAGTTATTCAAAATAACTAGTTTAAAGATTTGAAAACATTTTAAGGTTTACACATATTTGACCAAATGTGACCTGGGAATTTTGGTAGCCCTTCATTCTACTTGCTACTCGCCCGATATCATCACCGTGACCTTTTGTTTATTCAGAACAAGTCGTTTAAAGTTGTTTTTTTAAACAATTGACCCAGGTGACCTTGAATAAAAATGCAAATT
>NW_018432915.1:0-263 GCF_002113885.1 Mizuhopecten yessoensis
ATGCCTGAGTTTTTTCTTGTAAAAGTGAGAACAGCGGAAAATAACGTTAAATTTAATTTTGAAATATAGAGAATGATCAACGTGATCGGCGTCATTTTGAAACTTCTCATCCCGCTTCTAATAACATGAGACTACCGTTAGAAGCAAACATTTTAATGACGTTATGCTGTCCAATGAATCGTGAAATATAGAAAAATAACAACGTGATTGAAAGTACACCACGTGAAATATAGAAAAATAACAACGTGATTGAAAGTTCACCA
>NW_018432916.1:0-263 GCF_002113885.1 Mizuhopecten yessoensis
ATCTCATGAACATGCAACACTACTGGATATAAACGGTATCTGATAGTTATGAGTATTTTTAACGAAAAATAACTTTTATGTATTAGCTTGTTCTGACGGAGTGTTCGGTAAGGGATGTAACACTCGAAGTCACTGCGCTGTACCCGGATGTGATAAGGCAGATGGTACTTGTACAGACACAAGTGCAGGATGTTTGGATGGCTGGAATGGTTCTTCCCGTAGCCAAGGTAAATAAGGTCCATTTAACTGAAACTCTGAATTTA
>NW_018432917.1:0-263 GCF_002113885.1 Mizuhopecten yessoensis
TATACAGGTAGATACATGTGGTAACTAGGTCTATACAGGTAGATAATGTGTTAACTATGTCTTTACAGGTAGATACATGTGTCAACTAGGTATATACATGTGGTAACTAGGTCTATACAGGTATATACATGTGGTAACTAGGTCTATACAGGTAGATACATGTGTCAACTAGGTCTATACAGGTAGATACATGTGTTAACTAGGTCTATACAGGTAGCTACATGTGTCAACTAGGTCTATACAGGTAGATACATGTGGTAACT
>NW_018432918.1:0-263 GCF_002113885.1 Mizuhopecten yessoensis
TGAAAATCATTTCTGTTTAAACTTGCTGATACATGAACCTTAAAACAAAACAAATGTGACTGGCACTGCCTTTGACTTGTGTCCAGAGGTTAGACGGGGTAAAGTTGTGGACGGTCAATAAACTTATAAAGGAAACATCTTGGAAATGTATAACCTCATTTCACATTATCGTATCGTTGTCTAAAATGCATGATATTGAAACATTTTATGTGTATACTGATCTATCGGGTGCGCTATGCCAAAATTGGGTATTGCTGTTACAT
>NW_018432919.1:0-263 GCF_002113885.1 Mizuhopecten yessoensis
AACTGATAATTCAAAGACGCAAAGAAAATCGTACGAAATCGTGGTTTGACGATATCTTTGTTTATTTGGGTGGCGCAGTATTCAAGCATGATGTTTGCAAATACTCGGGGACAAATTGTACCCTCTCCTGGCAAATTATGTTGTATGAGGCCGAATTTATCGAAACGTTTATGATAGGAAGTATGACAAAGACCATGTTAATTGTTATATTTTTACACCAATCGCTTACCCCGATCCTGACTTAAAAACACATCCAACAGGAA
>NW_018432920.1:0-263 GCF_002113885.1 Mizuhopecten yessoensis
CATAGCACAGGCAGTCTCATAATAAAGGTAGTCTCATAGCACAGGTAATCTCTTAATAAAGATAGTCTCATATTACAGGTAGTCTCATAGCACAGGTAGTCTATCAGGCAAGTTTTACTCTACTACATCTACTTTAAGTTTCTACGATATTCAAATTGAAAGACACAGACTCTGCTTTCTATGATCTTATTTCTCAGGTGAAGCCTTGTTGGGATGATCACTTTAGAGTACTTGTAGATCCCCGGTGGTGTGTACTAATGGGT
>NW_018432921.1:0-263 GCF_002113885.1 Mizuhopecten yessoensis
AAAAATATTGATCTAACTAAATAATGTGGCAAACCGCTGAATAAACATTGCTGCGAATCACACTATGAGATGTACAACGAAACACATTATTTTTTAGACGTTTATTAGAAAGAGCAATAATGCTCAAAACACTGTGCAATATCAAATAATTTACAATATAAACAAACAATTACAAACATAGCCACCAAGATAATCATTTACGTACAGGTACCCAGTCAATCTCCGCTACATAACGTTGGATGAATGTTTTCAAACAAGGTTCT
>NW_018432922.1:0-263 GCF_002113885.1 Mizuhopecten yessoensis
GAATTTGCAAACATTCCAGTATAATAACTTTTGGTTTTCACAACATAAGATCAATAAAACATTGTTTGAAAAACAAGGTGAGAGCACATCATTTTATTACTTGGTTGTCGGTGCATATTTTACCATAAAATCCAATCACATGAAAAACAGAATATCAGAGGAAACTATATACATTTTTGTTTACGATATTAAAATGTGAAATTTATATTCATTACAATAAAATTTATAATTTTGAGACTAATTTAATTTCTTTTCAGTTTTCC
>NW_018432923.1:0-263 GCF_002113885.1 Mizuhopecten yessoensis
CAAATACTTTTCCCACTTTGGGATTAGCCTCTCTGAACCATGTATTGCAGTCAACACCTCTTCTTAACTAACATTTAGCTTTCTGGTTCCAAAGAAGATTCAAAGCAAATCAAGTTGAAAAGCACTCAACATTAAAAACCAATTGACTTCCTTTATTGGGCCCGCCCTCTCCCTCTGGGGAAATAAGTAAATTCATTTTAAGTTCATAATGCCCAAGGATTCTGTAGACCAAATTTGATCAAAATACATTTATGCATACCATA
>NW_018432924.1:0-263 GCF_002113885.1 Mizuhopecten yessoensis
ACATTGCAACCCATGCATCAAATGCTGGATGCTGCCTACCTTTTACGGTCCATCGACTTTGTCAGCATCGCCATCAACATTAACTCGTTAAGTTTTTGCGTTTAAGTTAGTTTCTCTGATATGTGCATTGCTGGTCAAAGCAGGGCATAGGCGAGACGTATCAATCTGAATGGCTGTTTTATTTTTGTTTCCACAATATTGCTCTAGATTTACATTGTACCTGTGTGCTCTTTACTCGTTCTTGCCAAGTTTTTAATCAGTGA
>NW_018432925.1:0-263 GCF_002113885.1 Mizuhopecten yessoensis
AAAACAAGGGGAAAATGTATCGCCATTTTTATTTGCTATTTATCTGAATGATCTAGAAGATTTTCTTGAAGAAAACAGCATTAATTGCCATGTTTACAATCAATAGAAACTTTAAGTGAAAATATTTGGACATATATTAAACTGTTTATAATTCCCTATGCAGATGATTCTGTTATCATGTCTGAATTGGCGGAAGGACTCCAATCTGCTCTTAATATTATTGAATTATATTGTAACAGCTGGAAGCTTGATGTAAATATCAA
>NW_018432926.1:0-263 GCF_002113885.1 Mizuhopecten yessoensis
TATATACCATTGTTGACAGGTATGTATTGGTCGGCATGCAGTGATTGAAAGGCGTTAATCAATCTACTTCTAGAATAAACCACTAGGTTGTGGTCGGCTGCAGGAGGACATCAATCTCACAATTACAGACATATATACCGCACAGCTTGTAAGGTAATGTGGTTAACTCACAAAGGGTCTCAATCTCTACCATGACCTCGGAATAATCGCTTACAGAAATAAATTACCATACTTAAGGTTATTTGCTATCGTACAATGACATG
>NW_018432927.1:0-263 GCF_002113885.1 Mizuhopecten yessoensis
AGCAAAATTGAACCGACTACAATTAAAAATGGCGACATATTGACAATTTAAGTGATCAATCTAGAGTAAAAAAGGTGACATCTTGGCCTTTTGTGAAGTGCAAGAAATACACCTTAATACACATTTTCAAAATGGCCGCTGAATTGGTCATTTTGTTTTGATTCTTGTAAAAAAAGGTTCTACAAACAACAGGCATCTATTTTTTTGACATATTTGTCGGATGTGTGTTTGCTATTAAACTTGATAAATAATTTGTTAAATAT
>NW_018432928.1:0-263 GCF_002113885.1 Mizuhopecten yessoensis
CCAACAAGTCCGCAAAGGAATGCACAGACGGTGCGTAATTGTCGTAACTAATCGAAGCTGTGCTAGGACATCCACGGTTGGAATGACTCCGGTAACTTGCACTGTTTTCAGCCAATGTAGTCATTAACCGTAACATGGCTTGGTTCTGTTGCAGCAGTTGTTGTTGTATTGTAACAGGGCCGGAAGTCAGAGAACCGGAAGAAGCGGGAGTCTCGCCAAGATCCCGCGTGAACTCATTTGCATAATTTATGTTAGGCATTGAA
>NW_018432929.1:0-263 GCF_002113885.1 Mizuhopecten yessoensis
ACACTTGGGTGTAATTCATCTTCATGTGGGGCGGACAGATCTACTATAAGACGTGGTTTCCCAGAGTATTTTCCCACACCTACGCCTATGGGGCTTAAACGGTATTTATCGAAAGTAAACGTTCGAATGGACCCTGTAAAACTCCCTTCTCCACTTCGCTTTGAATTAATTTATCCACCAAATCCGACTGTGTTATCGCAGACTGAAGATTTTTACACTCCTTTGTTGGTAGCTCGGTTTTTGATATAAGAGTGTCAAAACCT
>NW_018432930.1:0-263 GCF_002113885.1 Mizuhopecten yessoensis
ATATCATGTTTATATTAATGAAAACAAATTAGTTCCTTACTTGAAATTTATACAAAGTGTTTTAAATGAATGTTGACAGGTGTAAATAGTAAACCGCTATGGATAAAACTTATTACACAACAAATAGTGAATGACCAGGTTGCACAAAAGTGGAGCAATGGCAGTTTTAATTCCTTCTAGACTGTGTGTTGCAGAACATATAAATATAATTGTAATTTTGAAAATCATATGGAATTGTTGACTGAAAATGAACGAATAGTATT
>NW_018432931.1:0-263 GCF_002113885.1 Mizuhopecten yessoensis
CAATAGTTTACCATATATCGTCCCTAAGACAACCCTGTCTCAGTAATTTACCTTATGCCCAATGAACATTGGGTCATTGTTGCTATGCCAACCATAAACAGAGATGAAGAAAAGATTCTCGAGCGGATGGGGTCATTGGTTGATATGCAAACGACGTCTGATATCGTATACGTCATCGTAACTACAGCCCCGATACAGCCAATCAAATGCTGTAACACAATCGATATAAGTATTACGTCATGGTAACTGCAGCCTCGAAACAG
>NW_018432932.1:0-263 GCF_002113885.1 Mizuhopecten yessoensis
CACTTGAGAAAAACAAAACAACAATGTCCCAGCGACACAGAAACGTTTAAGAATGCAAAATGCCCCTATCACCTTTGTCGCCGTTACACATTGTAATGATGCAAAGAGGTAGCAAAGTGTAAAAGGTTGAAAGAAAAGAAAATTGCCCTAATGAACAACCGCATTTTAGCATGTGACTTTTTTGCTGGAAATTTTGTACCTAAAATGAAAACCTTTATGCACAGATTTACGGAAAGAAAATGCTGCTCTTAGACTGAAACTAC
>NW_018432933.1:0-263 GCF_002113885.1 Mizuhopecten yessoensis
ATTCGCGAATTTCTCGAACGAGTACTGCGGACCGTTGTTCGAGACAACCTTTTCTGGGATTCCAAACAGAGCAAAGGCGCTTTTGATTTTGCGAATGACCGGTTTATAGCAATCGAGCTGCAAGACCTCGACGAACGACTGTAATAGTCCACTATGACTATGCACGACTTGCCGTCATATTCAGATAGGTCTGTTGAAACTGACTGCCACGGTTACTTCGGAATCTCGTGTGGCTGTAATGGTTCTTTTGGTATCGATGCTTC
>NW_018432934.1:0-263 GCF_002113885.1 Mizuhopecten yessoensis
GCCTGTACCGTACCTATCCATTCCGTCCTCATACCAAAGTAGGCATGTGCTCACAACAGCTTTCCTTGTACCTTGCTGAAATATTGTGACACGGACAAAAAGTTGAGTGTAAACATTGAAAACGCCATTAATTCACGAATACCGGCCCAGGTAAGGTACTGAGTTTCCCTATACACATCTTACTTACCTCCAGTAAATATTCCTAGTATAAATGTCCCTGTTCCTTATTTAAATTCACACCTGTCGTGGAGACAGCATGACAC
>NW_018432935.1:0-263 GCF_002113885.1 Mizuhopecten yessoensis
ATTCATTTTATGTCTCAATCATCACTATGACGATTAGGACACTGGGAAATAAAATGAAATAGCAAATAACTTGTATGACGCCGTTACCAAATAATGTTGCTAATATCGGCAATTTTACAACATAAATTTTATAATAATATTCGTTAACTTTCAATTAGGTAATCGTAATAATATGCATGACTAAGGAACAAAATTGTCCCCTAAGACAAATGATGATTGATCGGTGTATTAGTCGTCGTAATAAGCCCCCCCCCCCCCCCCCC
>NW_018432936.1:0-263 GCF_002113885.1 Mizuhopecten yessoensis
GCAGCCGTCTTAATGTCGCACGCATTATACTTACCCGCACGTGTATGTTTCACGTTAACAATTTTGTGTATTACCTTTTTGTTAATCGGCTCTTTGCAATTGCTATACAGTCATTAAAATATACATTGTAATAACATAAAACTGCATCTTAACTTATTTTCAGCATTGGAAAAGTCGTTCAGATAGACGAAATAGGAATATGTAAAACCAATTGCATGTGAATGTAATAGTCGTCTTTTATCGTGGATATACGACAACTCCTG
>NW_018432937.1:0-263 GCF_002113885.1 Mizuhopecten yessoensis
TGAACAAAAATGGTAATACATATGTTATGAAATGATAACTCCTGTTGAGCAGGTGTAAATTAAATAGATTACCAAAATAGAAATATATTTCTGAAGTATTCATGTCCGAGGTAAAAACGTTGACGTTGATAATAAGCGTTATAATTTGTATAGGGATATATTGTTATATATGTATGCGTAATGCAGTAAATATATTTGTCTCAGGTATTTTTGCGGCATAAACACATCTTCAAATATTGCATAAATACGTTCGTAAGAATAAT
>NW_018432938.1:0-263 GCF_002113885.1 Mizuhopecten yessoensis
GTAGAACCAGGCTACCATTAAGCTGTTACATGTACATTGATATCTTTAATGATTCCGTTTATTATCAACAGATGTACAAATAATGGTATTTTATCCATGTCCGCAGTGTACAATAAACAATTTTTTTAAACATTTTACAACGAGATGTTTCTCCATGTTATACACACATTCGGCTATTTAAGTGAAGCTTTGTTACAAAGACATTACACGAGTTTAAAGGATCACGAGCTTAGTAAAAGTCTACGTCAAGCCCTATGGCGGGG
>NW_018432939.1:0-263 GCF_002113885.1 Mizuhopecten yessoensis
GGAGGACGGACAGACGGACGCCGCACCATGACATAAGAAACCAGAGGCCCATGGACCTTAGCGGTCAACTGAGTCCTACAGTAATATTTGTTATTGTTGAAATATGAAGTGGATATAATGATGACAACCATTCCTACCAAAATTTAAGTAAAAAATTGTAAAGTATAACATTAAGTTAAGTTTGTCGGGACAATGAGTTGATCATTCCTAGACCAAGTTTCAGCTAAATCGGCCCAGTTGAACTTGACTTAAAGTTTGAAATC
>NW_018432940.1:0-263 GCF_002113885.1 Mizuhopecten yessoensis
AGATGGTACAAAGGTGGGCGCCAAAATCCCTCTGGGATCTCTTGTATTAATTGGTCTTGTATTAATTGGTGAACATTTTTTCTTCAGGATGAACACGGAGAAATGAGTACAAAGTTTCTTACTAGACCAAGCGATAACAGAATAGATAATGTAAGTTTACATCCCATACTATCATACTGGAATCATAAAGGATGAATGCCTATATGCTTTTGATTATGTAAGGATGAATGCCTATATGCTTTTAATTATATAAGGATGAATGC
>NW_018432941.1:0-263 GCF_002113885.1 Mizuhopecten yessoensis
CTGCAGAATAATAATTAAAAAGATGTTTGCATGTATATCAAATTTTATTTGTTTGTAGTGTAACTCTAAAATATTGTTAATTATGTTATTTATTTCTCTTTTTTGAAGCATTTGCCCTCATCATTTTGAAGCAAAAACGCACCGAAATTGTGAAGGCCATGAGGAATTCCCTCACCTCTAAAAGGTTTAAAGCTAATAAACAAAAAAGGGGTTTGACAGTATAATATGAGGACCTGGACTGAAGTACTAGTTTGCAGTTTAGA
>NW_018432942.1:0-263 GCF_002113885.1 Mizuhopecten yessoensis
TTGTGACCTACCTGTCCCCTTACTCTGTTACAATGACCTATAATTATGACCTACCTGTCCCCTTACTCTGTTACAATGACCTATAAGTGTGACCTACCTGTCCCCTCACCCTGTTACACTGGCCTATACTTGTAACCTACCTGTCCCCTTACCCTGTTACACTGACCTATACTTGTGACCTACCTGTCCCCTTACTCTGTTACACTGACCACCTGATAGTAACCTACCTGTCCCCTCACCCTGTTACACTGACCTATACTTGT
>NW_018432943.1:0-263 GCF_002113885.1 Mizuhopecten yessoensis
TGTTTAGAGTTTATAGGACAATAGTGTCCTAACTAAAACAAAATCCGTCCCTTATGATGGACATAGCTACGCCTGTTCTTAGTACTACTGTATACTGTAATAGAACACAACCTGAAATGCTTAGAATCAACCACATTGGAGTAAGAATTACCAATTTGTAATTGTTTTATCGACTAAATTCCAAAACGTATATTTTCTATTTATGTATGAAATGGGTATCTGCATAATCAGTTTAGCATCATAAATTCCTATTTTATGAGAGA